>NC_080173.1:56126579-56426579 GCF_950295315.1 Erinaceus europaeus | reverse complement strand
TGTGGAAACCCCAGAGTTGTGAGAAGTCTGAGATCAGGGTGCCAGCAGAGTTAGATTCTTTGGGCATCTGAAGGGTGTGTGGGGGGAGGTTATTACTATTGTTTTATTTTATTTTATTTATACCATTGTATTGGGGGTGTCTAATAGTTTACAGTGCACCTATCCCCATGATTAAGTGTTTGCAGAATACTTTTACCCTCCACTTAGGTCCTTTTCCATCACCATGTACCAGGACCCCGGTGGTGACCTCTCTACCCCTTCCCCCACCCTCCTTCCCAGAATCCTTTGCTTTGGTGTATGTAATACACCATACCCAGTCCAAGTTTCACTTTGTGCTTTCCCTTTCTGTTCATGTTTCTTAAGTTCCACCTATGAGTGGAGGTAGATTGTAGTGAAAGTTCCTGTTAAGTCTTTGCGTGATAGAAGTAATAAGAGGCAGTCCTCTAGATTACTATTATTTATTTATTTATTGTCACCAGCATTATCACCAGAGCTCAGAGCCTGCATGAAGAATCTTCTGCTCTTGGCAGTCATTTCACCTCCCCCTCCCCATTCACCCCTGCATTTTTTTTTCTTTTATTAGATTAGATGGAGAGAAATTGAGAAGGGAAGTAGAGATAGAAAGGGAGACAGAGAGTCATCTGCAGCACTGCTTTACTACTATAAAGCTTCTCCCCTTCAGATGGGGCCTGGGGATGTGACCCTGGGTCCTTGCATATGTTGATAAGTGCCTTCAACTGGGGGTATACCACTGCTCAGCCCTTTGGGATGCTTTTAAAGGGACACTGATCCCATTGTCAGTGCACCACCCTCATGACCAAATCAGCCCCCAAAGGTCCCTACCCCTAATACCATTACATTGAGATTTACAATATCAACATTTAAATCTGGGGGAAATGCAAATATTCAGCCCATTACCTATTTCAACCATTGTCAGCAATGTGGAAGTCAAGGCCCAGACAGTTTCCTGCATATCCAGGATCATGAATAACAAAATCAGCACTCACACTCTTCACAGGAGGTCTCTCCAAATTCTGGCTGCAATAGCTGATGAAAGAAAAAGGACAAAAGGTGAAGTGTGAGTATTAGCAAAGTCCATGGAAAGAGCTAGTGAGAGGGAGGAAATTGCCCACATGGATCATCCCAGGACTGTTCCATGCTGCAGGGCTGGTGGACAGAGGAAGTTCCTACTAGGACCATGGTGGATAGGGCCTAAAGTATCAGCCCAGCAGGACTTCAGAAACCTATTAGCCCTGCTGTGTGGATTAAATCCATGAATGTAACCTTTTTACCTTTTGTTGCTAAGCTGCCCACTCACCACCCACCTACACCAACTCTTTTCCCAAATATGGATGCAGCGCAGAAGGTTGCTTACAGTTTTGGAGAAATGTAAATGTTCTTTTTCTTTACTCCACTCGTGCCTGGAATGCCCCTTCTTGCTACAACTTCTTTTCTTTCCCTCCTCCCCCACCAACCGGGATAAAATAAAAGACAATAATAGCAGCATGCTAGAGTAGCTGATATGCGCTGCTGCGTGCAAGCTTGGTTAAACAAATCACATTGACCTTTAATAAAGATGTGCCGAATGAATGCTGCCTTCTTTCACTCAATATGTTAATCTCCAGGTCAAACCACCGGCAGAGCAAGCATCATTAAGTGCAAGCCTGCTCATGCTCCTCCCCTGCTTAAAGCCCTTCAGTGATTCCACATTGCCTTTAGGATGAAGCCCAGTCTCCAAACAGTGCAGAGAAGGACCTCTGAATGGGGCTTGTGCTGACTCCACCAGCCCCATTTCTCAGCTACCCTCCCCCCCTGCAACTCCCCCACCTCCAACCCTTCCCATCCCCCTCCATGAGAAAACACCTCTTAGTTCTTTCTCTAGCAAGACCTTCTACTGTGCCCTTGACAGCTGCCCCCTTCCAGCCACATGCTGATTATCTCCTGTTGTTCAAAATGCAGTTCAGGTCAGCTCCTCCATTAATCTTCTCCTGAGACCCACCTCCAGGCAGAACTGACAACCCCTCACTGCACCCTGTACAGATAGATATCATTATCGCTACCACTCCTTGCTGCATTTACTTAATTACATCCTGCTTGTCTATACCTGGCTAGGTGCCTGACACATATTAGGGGCTTAAGAAACAGAGCCAAATGGTGGATGCTCAGAATTAGCTTATTGGCACCACTTTGTGCCCTGCTCACTGTGACTTTGTTGTGGAAGCATCTGAGACTTAAACCAGTCAGGTTCCAATCACTCTGTCTTTGGACTTGTCCTGGTTCCCTGGTATTTTGATAGAGAGGCAGAAATGTTTAAATGGAAATTGAGAGCAAAGCTGATCTCCAAAATCAGTTTCGTGTGTGTGTGTGTGTGTGTGTGTGTGTGTGTGTGTGTGTGTGTGTATCTGTCTGTCTGTCTTATGGGCATTTTATAGATAGAGCTATGGAGAGCTTCAGTTACCCATCCAGATAGACACAGAACATAAGGGCAGTTGGGATGGTGCAAGCATAGACTGGTTTTATTTCTGTCAAACCAAACCACTCAGTTGATTTTTTTCTTGTTTAAAATATATTTATTTATTACTGGGCAGAGACAGAGAAATTGAGAAGGGGAGGGAGGATACAGAGTGTGAGAGACAGAGAGACATCTGTAGCCCGGCTTTACCATTTGTGAAGCTTCCCCTGCAGTGGGGAGTGGGGACTTAAACCTGGGTCCTTTCACATTGTAATGTGCGCGCTCAGCCAGATGTGCCACCACCTGGCCCCTGATTTGTTCTTTTTTAAAAAAATATTTATTTATTTATTTCCTTTTTGTTGCCCTTGTTTTTATTGTTGTTGTAGTTATTGTTTTTATTGTTGTTGTAGTTATGTCATCGTCGTTGAATAGGACAGAGAGAAATGGAGAGAGGAGGGGAAGACAGGGAGGGGGAGAGAAAGACAGACACCTGCAGACCTGCTTCAGAACCTGTGAAGCGACTCCCCTGCAGGTGGGGAGCCAGGGGCTCGAACCGGGATCCTTACGCTGGTCCTTGCACTTTGCACCACGTGTACTTAACCTGCTGCACTACCGCCGGACTCCCTCCCTGATTTGTTCTTAATGCAACTGACAAGTGAAGAAACACTGAAATCCAACTTCCCTGGAAAAAGATGGTTCTTATCAAATAAATTAGAACACTTTCTGGAGGAGGAGATGAGGAATGGGAGAGACTGTGTACCCTCCATCCCCCACCCCACCCCCAAAAAATGAATAGGCAGCATTAATGCTCAGAATCAGTCGATAGGCACAGACAGGACCCAGTTGCACTTATCAACAGATATTCACTTTGTCATTTGTTGTCTTTCTCTTCAACTAAAATGAGGGCACTGCATCAGTCTTTTTCTCTGATCTCTCCAGAACCTGACCCTATACACAGCCTAAAGAGGTGTTTGGTGAACTTCCGTTGAATGGATGAATGCATGAATGAATGATCTAGTTCTGAAGGTGAGGAGAGTTGGGATCCAGTGTTTCCCCACCCTTACCCCACTGAGGTCACCAAGTAGCTCTGTGGTCTTGGGCAGGTCAATCTGCCTTTCAGTTTATTGTCAATGGCAGTGTTGTCATCTGCCTGACTGAGCTCACTAGGTCAATATGAGGTTCCATCTATGTATGAAAGCCCTTTTCGATCATTATTGTGCACAGCACTCAAGTGGAGAGGTGATACTAACCTCTGCAAAGTTGATCCTTTTCCAGTGGGGGTTCAGCATGTAGATGTGAGAACATATGTGAGTCTTGGGGAACTGAAGAAAAGTTTCATCCCTCTGTCAAGCAGGTGTTAGGGCCTTGCAATGGCACCAAGCAGAGGTTACAAGACCTCTGAAGACGTATATTTGGGGATCATGAGATATAAAATACAGTGGAAGCCGTAAGTGTAAATAATTCTACAGGGTGATTAGCATTCTATCATAACTAGGTAGAGTAGAGGGAATAATTGCTTTGGACTAATTCTTGGAAAACACAAACAGTATGAAAACTAATTAGAAAATCAGAAGTCAGTAACAGAAACCAACCAGGAATGGCCCAAAAAAGTGGGAAAAGTAAGTATGGTATTTGAGAAGCTAGGAAAAAAAAAGAGTAAGACCATGTAAAAAAGAAAAGAGAGTTGAGTCACATGGAAAGGGGGAAAGTGAAAGGCCATTGAAAATAGTTTGTATTTGAGATCTGCAATACACTATCATGTTATGACCATATAGTCAACACATGAAATTTGTTAAATCGTAAGGAGATAAACCAAAATGGTAATGGTAATTGTTTTAGGAGGTCAGTGTTGCTATTTTTTTTTCTTTTTTACTCTTTTTTTCTTTTCACTATAACCTCATCTGTACCTGTGTTGCTTCTATTACTAGAGAATTGTACTTACTAATAAAAGATCTGTGCATTGAATACTTTGGGGTATAAGAGAAAAAGCAATCTGCATGAGTTAAACTGAGAGGAGAATCACAAAAGTGAAACCAGCTCTTAAACTTAACTGTGGAATCTTATGATAGCATTTGGACTGAATTTTCTTTCTAGAAGAATTTTTTAGTGTTCTTTTGAACAGTACTAAGAAATAAGAATGACAACCAGGCAATGTTTGAACAGGTCCTAGAGACTTGAACTGTGCGTTTCACTATGACTAAAATGACTGTAATCCAGTCTCAGGGAGTACAAAGACTTGACTCTTCCTTCCATCCTTGTGGTAGGTATAATGTTTCTGTCCAACAATATCCAGTGCTTCTTTCTGCAGGAGGCATGTGTTTCCTTCCATTGCTGGCATTAGTCTTTCCAAGTGACTTCTTTGTTACCAAAACTGAGCAGAGGTAGCATATGCCATTTTAGAGGATGAGACCTTTAAAAGTCAAAAATAGATGGGACATATTTGCTTTTCCCCCCATCATTTCAACTCACAAGGGTTCCAAAAGGACATGGAGAAAGCCCTGAGTCTAGGACAGACATGTATGTGAGAAAATTTGTCGACTAAAATTTGGTGCACCGTTTGTTAATGCAACCCATGCAAATTCCAGATTTTTTTTTTAACTCTAAAAAGTTAATAAGAATTCAGACCAGGAAGGTGGCTCAGTAATAGAACACATGCTTTGCAAATGTGAAACTTTTTCATACTGCACACTGTAAGATGGTAGAACACTCAATACTCTACTCCCCACCCCCCCCACACACACACAATTAAAAACAGGAAAAATCAGCAACTCTGACACTTTCCCAAAAAACCTGATTCTTAACGATATTTTCTTCTCCAGATGATGCATATTTACTACAGGGACTAAATATAGAGGAACTATACCCAGAGACCTCTAGTTTCATTACTTATGATGGGTCGATGACTATCCCACCCTGCTATGAGACGGCCAGTTGGATAATAATGAACAAGCCTGTCTATATCACCAGGATGCAGGTGAGCTTCCATGTGCTTCTTCAGTTAATGGGGAAGACCATCTGCAGACTGAATGGGTTTGTGGAGTGCCATTGTATTCATGTGCTAGAAGTACTTTAACAAAATACTGCTGGACAGGGGTAGATAGCATAATAACTATGCATACCTGAGGTTCCAAAGTCCCAGGTTCAGTCCCCCACACCACCATAAACTAGAGCTGAGCAGTGCTCTGGTAAAAACAAACAAACAAACAAACAAAAAATGCAAAATACTGCTTCCTGGTTCTCAGGACTCTAAATCCAAGCTCTTGTGTGGGCAGGGTTGGTTCCCTTTGATGAAAATGAGGGAAAATCTGCTTTCTGTCTTCTCAGGTTGCTGGTGGTTTGCTGGCAATCACTGGCACTCCTTTGCTTATACACCATTGCCTACTCTGCCTTCATCCTTATATGACGCTCTGCCTGCCTGTGTCTGTGTCTGTCTCTGTCCAGCCAACCCCCTCCCTAATCCCCCTCCCCACTGCCCAGTGCCCAAGAGTGATGTGGAGGCCTTCAGCCAGCCTACAATCGACACATATTTGAGAAAGAAGTGAGCTTAGGGCTGTGGTGCACTCAATTGAGTTCACATGTCATAATGTATAAAAGCCTGGGTTCAAGTCCCCTATCCCCATATTCAAGGGAAACGTTTCACGAGTGGTGAAGCAGTACTACAGGTATCTCTGTTTTTCTCTCCCTTTCTAGCTTCCCCTCCCCTCTTAATTTCTCTCTGTCTCTATCCAGTATATACAACAGAATATGTTTTTTTAAAAAGTAGCAAGCTTTTGTTGTTTGGAAGGACTACAATCTGGCACACTGTTTGTAATCTATCCCATGGACATAATTTCCAGATTTTTGGAAACTTTGGAAATTTTCCAGATTCTGGAATCTTAAAAGGACACCAAATATATTAGATTCAGGCCCAATACAGTAACTTCATCTTAGCTCATTGTTATCTATAGTGTTCCTACCTCCAGATACAATACAAAGTTTTGAGGTACTGAGGGGTGGTGTCGGCTAAGAATCTAACTTATAGATTTGAGGGGTATATAATTCAACTTATGACACCTGTGTTTAAAGACCCAGCATCTGAAAAGGCTTAGCAAGAAATTGTAGAAGCATCCCATCTGTCTAAGTGAGAAAAGATAGCAGGGTTTAGTTTTCAAAGTGTGCTCTAAGCTGCAGTGTTAAAAAGCAAATGAGCAAAACGGATATGTTCAAACATGTCTGGAAAAGCTGAATTTAAAAAAGTTTAAAAAAATTTCATGATTGGGGGACTTCAAAGGCATAACACATATGTCAATCTCCAAGAAAAAGCAATGTGCTGCTCAGTATCTCACAGACATGTACTTACTTACATTGGAGAGAAAGTAGGAGACAGAGAGAGATAAAGAGGGAGAGAAAGAGACAGTAGAGACACCACAACACTGTTCCACCATTCATGAAGCTTTCTCCCACCGTAGTCACTCCCTGTGCTGTCCAGGGACTCACACTTCGCTCTTCATGCAGGGTGACATGTACAGTCTACCAAGTAAAACACCTGCCAGCCCCCTCACAAACATACTTACACATGGAATTTTTAAAAAGCATCTTACAAGGTTAGAATTCCTTGGAACTGGATGAAAACCACACCTGGCCCTCAGACACCAGTTTTGTTAATAGTTCATTTCACACACCTAGGCCTGTCACCCTGTTTCTATAAAATGAATGCCCTTGTTATAATGGCCTGGCAAATTACATCAGGCTGTTTCAGCTCTGACACTAACAGTCTATAACCACTCAAAGAAAAGATGAGTGAGCGAAGGAAGCAAAAGGCAATCTCCTTGCCAAGTTACGGACTCACAACAATGAGAACAATGTGAGAGCCTTGAGTCTGTGTGCATTGATTGGGACTCAGTGATGAGCAACCCCACCAGATAACTTAAACTTAGGGGAGGGAGGGACTGATTTATTCAGGAGACACTAGACACTGGAGCATTTTATCAGAATCTGACTTCAGAAATTAAGGTCAGAAATTTACTGCAAGTGGAACCTCAGAAGCCCTTTATCCCTGTTCCCCACTGCTTCCTGTTGCTCATTTGTGTTATTCTCTCCTGTTAAAGATTCCTTCCTTGCTTCACTGGGGTGGAACATGGTCCTAACTAACACAGACACTCACAGAAAGGGACTGAATTTCAGCATCCAACTTAGCTAGCTCTGACCCTGGCACCAAT
This sequence comes from Erinaceus europaeus, assembly GCF_950295315.1. Taxonomy (NCBI): domain Eukaryota; kingdom Metazoa; phylum Chordata; class Mammalia; order Eulipotyphla; family Erinaceidae; genus Erinaceus; species Erinaceus europaeus. Next base: position 56,418,929 of record NC_080173.1, on the reverse strand, counting down.
CACTATAGTTTGGTCTTCCCATACTGGGGAAGAATATCATGAACTTTGAGGAAATATTGAGCCAAGGTATTGATGAAAGAAGAGACCCTAGAGATGTAAAGAAAATCTAGTTAAATTTCTTCCTTTGACAGAAAGTCTATTTGAGGAAAAGGGATACTAATTGCCTTATTGTGAACTATTCATATGTGAACCAGTGAACTAGAAGCACAACTTACTCCCTGCTAATGCTTCCAACTGTAGGCTTCCAACACAACTAAGCCCATGGAATCAGGGTCTTAGGTGTCCTTTCCTAGACAATTGGCATGTGCTGGACTGGCCATAGTCTACTTGTTCTCCTCCTCTCCCCTCCAGTATTTAAGGTTCTGGTGGATCTTACAGCTGCTCTCTCTCTCTTTTCAGATGCATTCCTTGCGCCTGCTCAGCCAGAATCAGCCATCTCAGATCTTTCTGAGTATGAGTGACAACTTCAGGCCTGTCCAGCCACTCAACAACCGCTGCATCCGCACCAACATCAACTTCAGTTTACAGGGGAAGGACTGTCCAAACAACCGAGCCCAGAAGCTTCAGTATAGAGGTGGGTACAGTTTATCAGAACCAGTGAACTGGGCCAGCACTCAGTCTTTCAACCTACACATCTTCCTACAGCCTCACATCATCTCCTATACAGTAATAATGACTATTAACAACAGCAAGACCACTACCTTCCATTGCATGGCACTTTTATAATAATTTTACACAAGAGGAGAGAGAGGCTGGTTTCCATCAAGCTGGTTCCCATTATCTATTAGAAGAACACAGCCAGAAAGAAGCATTAGAAATCTTGGTTCGGTGTATGTTTCTTTTCCCCTAGAAAGTGAGCCAGTACCCTGGATGCCAGGCCTCTGGGATCTTCTTCCAATGCCATGTCCCTAAAAGTGATTACTATTCTTCCTACCTGGGGGTGTAAGATAATTCTCACTTCCTATATCCCTTGACCCACAGCCTACCCTCTTCCCTTCTGCATGCTAAATACTATTGAGGAGTGACCCTTGACCAGGAGGTATGATACCCAAGTTCTGGGCCTGGTACTGTCACTAACAAGCCATTGACTTATCTGGATCTGACTTCCTCAGTGACAGTTCCTAGATCATCAACTTTGCAACTTATGAGGAACAGATGTGAGAATCTGCTTAGGGAAGCCCTTTGCAGCTATAGTCATGGGCCTTTACCAAACACCCTTCACCTGTGTCCCCTGCTCCCACTCCATCCCTTCTCCCTCCCCCTCCCCCCATTTCCTCTTTTCTTGTTTCTCTCTCTACCCTATGCAAGGAGAAATGTGCACCTTCCTTTCAATCAGAACCACCAGACAAATAAGTATCCAGCTCATTCTCTTTACTCAACACCTACTCACTGTGTACATGCAATGTCCCTGGCACTCAGCTAAATGAGGTGGACACAGTGATAGTGAAGAGAAATGTGATCCCATCTCTACAGAGTCTCAGAACCTAGAGCAAGCATCAACACACTTTTTTTCTGTAAAAAACGTAGTGAATACTTTTGCCTCTGGTGTTGCAGTATGGAGGTAGCAATCACTGTAAGTGAACAGGTATAGTGTGTCTCAGAACACTATATGGATAGTGTGCTAGATTGATCCGGGGGGGGGGGCGGTTGGCCTAGGCCTGGTCCAGAGCACTCCCACTCACTAGAACACTCTACATTCTAGATAGCATTCTAGATCTGTGTTGTCCAAAGCAGAAACTAATAGCCACCTGGAACTATTGAACATTTGCTGTATCACTAGTACAAGAGTACAACTAAAATTTAATTTTAATTAAATTCAACTTATGGGGAGACGGCTAAAGAGCATAATGGTTATGCAAACAGACTCTCATGCCTGAGGCTCCAAAGTCCCAGGTTCAATCCCCCACACCACCATAAGCCAGAGCTGAACAATGCTCTGGTTAAAAATACAATACAGTACAATACAATACAATACAATACAATACAATAAATATTTTTAAAAATTCAGCTTATGGATGGGTCAGAGAAGCAACTTACCGAATAGTGCATGTGTTTTCCATGCAAGAGGCCCCCATTTGAGTTCTGGTACCACATGAGGGGCTTTATGACACCAGAGACAGGTTTGCTGTTGTGGTGTCTCTACCCTCTGTCTCTCTATCAGAAGGGGAAAGCAGCCCAGAGTAGCAAAATCTTGCATGTGAAAAACCCTGGAATAATAATAACTATTATCTATTTATAATAAAGTACTGCAGTTCTGTCTCTCTCCCTCTCAGCCTCCCCCCCTCCCCTCTCAATTTCTCTCTGGAATGGATGTGCAGCATGAGAAGCATGAGATCTTTTTCCTTTTTTTATTGCCACCAAGATTATCATGATGAATTTTTTTCTTTTTTGTATTTGGTAGGACAGAAAGAATTTGAGAAGAGAGGGGGAGATAGAGATGGAGAGAGACAGACACCTGTATTACTTGCTTCATCACTCATGACCCCCCACCCCCCGCAGGTTGGTAGTGCAGGCTAGCACTCACATGAGGTCTTGAAGTCAGTACCCAGCACAGCATATGCCAGAGTGATGCTCTGGTTGGTGTTCTCTCTCTCTCTCTCTCTCATGCTCTGGTGTGTTCTCCCTCTCTCTCTTTCTCCCTCCTCTCTTGTTTTTCCCTCATTCATTAACAAATGCATCTTTGTTTCATTTTTTAAAGAATCATTCATTTGAAAGTTCAGTGGAATAGCTCACTTGGATAGTGTGCTGCTTTACCATGTGTGAACCCAGATTCCAGCCTGACCCCCACTTCATTGAGAAAATTTTAGCCGCTGTGATCTCTTCATTCTTTCCCTCTTTCTCTCTCTCTCTCTTCCTCTCTCTCTCTCTTTAAAAAAATTCTCTGTCCAGGGAGTCCAGCAGTAGTGCAGCAGGTTAAGCGCACATGGCGCCAAGCACAAGGACCGGCCTAAGGATCCGGGTTTGAGCCCCTGGCTCCCCACCTGTAGGGGAGTCACTTCACAAGCGGTGAAGTAGGTCTGCAGGTGTCTCTCTTTCTCTCCCCCTCTCTGTCTTCCCCTCATCTCTCCATTTCTCTCTGTCCTATCCAACAACAACGACAACAATAATAACTACAACAACAACAAAACAAGGGCAACAAAATGGAGAAAATAAACAAAAATATTTTTTAAAAATTCTCTGTCCTATCAATATTATGATTAGCACTATTATTTATGAAAATCATATGGACTAGTGACAGCCATCCCATACACTGGTTTCACAAGGAAATAGAGGTGGTAGTCATGATGCATATAGGTAAGCAGAAATTTAAAGAACTGCCCCATCTTTTTTAGATTGAAGCCCTAAAACTGTGAGTAAATTGATTCAATTATTCTTTGTTTTTGTGTTGTTTGTATATGTGTGTTTCTTTCTCTCTTTCCAGTAAATGAATGGCTTCTCAAGTAAGGAACTAAGCCAAGAAGAATTCAACCTCAGTGAAATGCTACAACTGTGAATTGACATAACTTAGAATGTTCCCCTTCTCCCCTCTCCTTCCCTCCCTCAAGCCCTGTTCATTCTTTGGATTGGCCCCTTCTTCATGAAAATGTCTACAAAACCATGGCAGAGGACAGAACACACACACACACACACACACACACACACACACATGCGCGCACATGCGCGTGCACTCACATATACATACATACAAGCAGACATGCCTACCCACACACATACTTATACAACTTCCAAATGGAAAGTCAAGTTTCTGAAACAAAAGGCTCATTCATAAAAGGTCTTAGAAGAAGCTAATAAGTTAACCTGATAACAATTTTGATACTGTTTTTTCTGAACTAGTAAGTCAACAAGACTTTTCAGCCTTTGTACATACAAAATCCTTCCAAAAGCGAGAAAGGAGAAAAACACAGCTTCAGTAGCATCAAGCGGACTTTATTCTTTGCAGCAAGTCATCTTCGATAGTGTCCTAGAATCCATTGAGGGGGCTAATGGCAGGTGAACCAGGACAAAGTTGGCCAAGGACACATTTCTAGATTATGATTCTTCTGTTTACTCAACAATTTAAAGAGAAAATAAGAAGGACAGACATTGAAGAGATACATATTGTATATATATATATCACTGCAAACTATAAGGAAATGGAATTATTCCCCCCCCCCTTTGTCACATATGTGTAGTAGGATTTGCCAAGATCAGAACTGATCCATTTGCTTTTTCTTGTTTTCCAGAGGTCACACGTTGTGTTTGGTTATTGTTAACAGCTCAATAAATGTGTTTAAGGAGTTAATTTCATTTTTCTGCCTTTGGTCCGTTCTCCTTCCTTACAGGCTAATCCCTAACTCCATGCATCTGCATTCTTTGATTTCACTTCCCTTCATCCTCATGGTTTGTTCATTTGCAGCCAGTTTTTTTGTTTTGTTTTGTTTCGTTTGCTGAGTTTGTGGCAATCAGGAATGCATTTGCTAAGCAAGTTTAACTTTAATTCCACTCCATGGCTCAATTATTCATACAAGGTGAGCTTCAGCCTGACATAGCAGGCAACAGATTTCTTGCGTTTCAAAATTCCCATCCCCCAAACCCCCCTGTGATGCTCCCTTGAAGGAATGCACTTTGCCTTGTAAATTCCTGGGAAAGGGGTGTCTTTTCTCTCCAGGTGCAGCTGGATCCCACAGAGTACAAACGAATGCCTTTCTTTTCTTGTTTATAATGGTCACTCACTGTGTTTGGTTACTGTCAAGAAATCAATAAATGTGTTTAACAAGTTACCCAGTACCCACGTCTGAGTTTATTGAGGAGGAGACCAGTCCCTGCTGAAGCCTGTGAGTCCTGCTGTGTCCAACAGCAATTGCTTTACTCAGACAAGGAAGCCAGAGCTGCCAGAATAATCCGGCTGGCGGTTTCCAGAGCCAGGTAATTAATACCCTGTTGAGAAAACACATAGGTTTTAGCTGCTGGAAGGAGGATTTAGATGTTCCTTAGGTGACCAAATTAAAAATAACATCATGTCTCCTTTTGGTCACAGTCTCCAGAAAGTGGGGTCTGTGCAAATGGGACCATCACAAGTATATAGGAACCTTGGGTAAAGGACTAGGCAGTAATGACAATTGAAACAATCAAACATTCAGATCTCTTGTATTTGAAATAATACAGTCTTAAAATTTTATTAATTTATGTATTTATTTTGAACTGTTACCAGGATTACCACTGGGGCTCAGTGTCTCTACAAGTCCACAGCACCCAGCAGCCACTTTTTTGTGTTTGTTTTCTTTTTCCTTTTTTACTGATAGAAGAGAGAGAAATTGAGGGGGATTGACTTAGAGGGAGAGCAAAGGAGAGACCTACCTGCAACATTACTTTACTGCTCATGAAGCTATAGGCTTCATGAGGGGCTTGAACCCAGGTCTTTGAGTGAGATAATATATATGTTTAACCAGGTGTGCATCACCAGGTCACTGAAATCATACATTTAGTTGCATTTTACTTGATTTTCTGTACCGATGTGAGTTAGATGATAGCCTAGGTCTGGCCTTGTGTTTGAGCAATTGAATTTTTTTTTTCCTGAAAATCAAATCCATCTGCAGAGATTTAGGGTGGGCAAGTGGCAATGTGTCTTTGTGAGGTTTACTGCTTCCTCTCTGACGCAGAATCATCCCTAGCTGACAAAGGCAAGCAGTGATATAATATCGTGCATGAAGACTGTTGGTGGTAAAGCAACCAGGCCTGGCTTTAGATCTTTATTCTGCCACTTGCCAGCCTGCTGTGTGGTCCTATTCAAGTTCTTTATCTCTCTGATTAATACACTGGGGATGTTAATTGTTGCCTCCATGAGTTGGAAAGCTTACATGTTATATAACTGAGTCAACTGGCACAATACCTGCAATGATTATAGTGACTTCTGCAAATGTTCCTGTAGAGCATTCAGAGACTAGCAGGGGTTTACCTGGGCCATAACCTCTTCTGTATGGATTAGGTAGGACCAAACACTTAAGAGGAGTCAAATAAATATCAAGTGAGAGAATAGATGCATAACAGGCAGCACAAAGATAAATGACTGAAATGTGTCCTGACAGAGAAGACAGACCAGCAACTGGGTTTCTATTGCTTGTTCTATCACCAACATTTCCATTTCCCGTGACTTTGAGCCAGTCAGCGCCTCTCCATGGGACTGTCTGCTTATCTAGAAAGAATTCAGACAGGACAATCTTCCCTGACCCCTCCACTCTATCACTTCTCAGCTCTGTCTTCTAATCAGTTCTCAGTCCAATGATAAGAGAGGAAAGCCCAGCCTTCTGTCCAGATCTTCAGTACTGGCAGAATTTCATTCTGGCCAAACAACTGCAATTGGAGCTCGCTAGCTCTGCTCCTACCCTCTATGTCAGGTTTCCACATTCACTGAACTTCCTGAACTATAAAATTGAAATCAAACCATATGGGATAATAAAGATAAACCAGATTTTTTATGCATCAAAAATCCAGTGGAAGTTGGTCCGGCAGAGCCATCAAGTAACAAAAGTGTACATGTATATTTTGAAGTGCAGGGGTGCCCAGGAGTGGGTGATATGGTGCTGCCTGCTGTGTGTCCAGCCAGCTTGTTCTACCTGTTAGCCTAGGCTGACATGTGTGTCCCTTAACCCTGAGGAAGACAACTAGAACATGGGAAGGAATGCATGTGGAGCCTCAGTTTCCTCCTCAGCCAAACTGGGGGAGGGAGGCAAATAGTAATGTGATATTCTGGAGGAAAATTGCATGAGAAGAAGAAAACACACAATGTGAAGATGCACAGCTTCATTCAAGGACATGTTTTATGGTTTCCAAGACCATTTAGGCCCTTCTCCCCACCTTCCTGGGTAGCAGTTTGGTTCCCATGGCAACATTCGTACAACCACAATTCATAGCATTGAATTTGTCCAGAATATGGAAGTACAGTGGAGTTAGGGCAGAAAAGCCATCCTCACTCACAGGCCAGAACGACCACATCATATTGATGGGTCTAAATGATTACTTACTGATGACAGTTAACATATTTCTGCATATCCAGGGTGGACCCTATCTCTGCTGGATCCTAGAGCACCTATGAAGTTCATAGGATAGATAAACCCTTATCCTGTTCTAGAAAGTTCAGAAGTGAGATCTCTCCAAACAGAAAATCACTTTACGTCTTCCACCAACCAGCACAACTGAACTTAAGCAAAATTCTGCTAAGCACTCAGTCAGGGAAGCATAATAGCAGCAGCTACCATAAGTTGTACATTTTCCATTTCCTATGGGCCAAATCCTATGTCAGTCAACTTACAAATATTTGATTTCACTGACACAGCCACCCATAAGGTGGACACCACTGTTATCCTTTATTATAAATGCAGAAAATGGACTCCTTAAAGATTGGCTGACATGCTTGGGTCACAGAACCAACTTTCAGAGTCCAGAGTGCTAACCATTACACTATGGAACCACAGAACCAGCTTTCAAGCCGATGGTTGTATCAGCACCAGTATGAAACTGGATAGAAATGCAAATTATTTTTAAGATTAATTCATTTTTATCAGAGAGACAAAGACCAGAGCTCTGCTCAGTTCTGGCATATGGTAGTTTCAGAAATTAAACTTGGAAACTCTGGGGCTTTAGGTGTGCCAGTCTGGTGCTCTATCACATTGAGATAGGTCCTATTCCCAGAAATGGCAAATTTTGGGGCCTCACTGTAGACCTACTGACACTCTGATGGCAGGTCTGGCCATCTATGTTGTTTGTTTACGTTTGTCTTCACTAGAACTTCATTGCTATAAGCCAATCTTTTAAGATAAAAAGACAAAGACAGAAAGACAGAGGGAGTGAGAGAAAGGCGCCATAGTATGAAGACTTCCTCCAGTGCTGTTGGGGGTGGAGTTAAACCTGGATCCAGCACATGGCAAAACAGGTGCACCATCAAGTGAGTTATTTTGCTGGGCAGCCATCTGTATTCTTACAAGCCCTCTAATGATTCTGATGCATAATCAAGTGTGAGAACCACTGTAAGTCAAGTATACCTACTACCTCAGACTCTATAAAGATTCTCAAGCTTTGATACACACTAGAATCCCTGGGAATTGCTCTAAACCTAGTACCCAAGCTGAAGTCAGATTGTCAGGGTGGCAGTCAACATGTAGCAAGGTTGGGACCACATTCTTCCTTGGTCGAAGAATCTTCTCAGTGGCAGGATCTACTGTAAGCTGGATCCATGGGAGCCAGGAGTTAGCTTTAACCATCAAGTCTTCCCTTTTCAGAATCACATCCTAATCTTTGTGCATAATTTTCGGGGTGTCTCTCTCCTTCTCCGGCAGGGTGTACTCCTGGGGAAAGGTAACGGGCTGGTTCTTTCTCGCTCACGACAGGGGTGACACGAAGTAAAAGACACCAGGGGACTCTTAGCATGAATGTAGAATCTGAGTCCTTGAGTCCCAGAATCCTAGAGTCCGTTTATTAGCAAAATTGACATGAGTTAAATAGAAAAGCAATGGAGGTAATTATTGTTGCAATATGACAGAAATTACAGGCTTCTTAACAGTCAGCATGCCCCTAAGGTAGGGGGCTGGTATGACAGGAATTGATGAGATATAAGACAGTTATTCTCCATAACACAAGCAACTTAATTATCCAAAGGTATTTGAGAGAAGCATAGGGGTTAAACCCGTAGGGTGAGACAGAGAGAAGATGAATATCAAAAGGCCATATAGTTTGGCATTTCTCTTGTCTGGGGTCTGAGGTGTGTGATGAAGTGTGTGATAAGGTGTGTTCTTCTGTGATCAGAAGGTGACTTTGAATGAGTGAATCTGTGGCCATGTGGCCTGCAGTTAATGGAGGGAAGTACTGGGGTATCTGTGGGCCTGAGAGTCAAGAAGGAAAGAACCAAGTCTGAGTTTCCCCCCTTATGCTCACCACGGTTGAGAGAGACTTACCAAGAGGTTATCTTCTCAGACCTCCATCCAAAGATGGGGGTGGTTCTCCCTAAGCTCTATCAGGCTCACACATGTTCCCAACACATAATGACTATTTTGGATAGTCTCCAATTGTCCCCAACCCCTATAATCTTTGTTCAAATCCTTAATCCAGAGTTTGAATAACAGATCTCTCCTTTTTGAAAGAAAAGAATCACTCATGGTTGAAAATAGTGGCTTTATACCATTCTTCTGAAACCCTACCTCAGGCCACCTTCATTCCTTATTTACTATTCCCAAGACTTCAGATCATTATGAACAAAGGCAAATAAGCTATTTCTTCTTCTAGTGTTTGCCCTTCTTCCGTAGCCAGTCAACAGCATCAGGTTGAGCCTGATGTAAAGTTTCGAGACCTCCTTTGAATCTGGAGAGGTGGCAGTCGTTGACTATGTGGGTCATAGTCTGTCTGTAGCCACAGGGGCAGTTCGGGTCGTCTCTGGCTCCCCAGCGATGGGACATAGCGGCGCACCGGCCATGGCCTGTTCGATAGCGATTGAGGAGAGCCCAATCATAACGTGCTAGGTCAAAGCCGGGTTGATGCTTGCAGGGGTCTGTGATGAGGTGTTTGTTCTTTACCTCAGCTGACTGCCAGCTCTGTTTCCAAGAGACTGGAACAGAGAAGTTCAGTGTAGGCGTAGGGGATAAGCAAATAAGCTATGAGATAGGAGACTAGATGTCAGGGAAGACAATGGGATCTATAATTAGAATTCATAGGCAAATTATAGCCACATCAGCACCAACTTCATGGTGTCTCTTCCATGCAGTGTTCCCTGCATTCAACCCAGGAGCACTGCCCCCACTCTGATCAGCTCCAGCCCAGGCTACAGCAAGAACCATTCAACAGGTTCTCTAGCCTCCGATCTCCAGATGAGTGAAAAGTCCAAAACCAAATGTAAATGAATACCCAAAACTGTACTTGCAGATAAGGAGAACTTGAGCCCAATCTGAATAGAGGCTATAGGAAGTTTAGACTGGGCTGGGAAGTGAGTGGAGATAAACTGAGAGACTTTAACCAGAGAAGAAACCCAAAAGCAAGGCTAGGTAAGTAATCCTAAAAGGGCAGCACTCTAAATCGATAAGTCAGAGAAACAAATTCCAGGCATAATATGAGGACAGAACCTGTGCACCACTCTGGAAGGGAGATAAGACACAGAACCACAAGTTTGCTGAACTACATTGGGTGTCTGAGGCTTCAGCCATGTCTGAGGGTGGGGAGGATGAATTGAGAGGCATGTCTTGGCCCAAACATTTCCAACTCCTACCCATCACCAGGCTCAGAGAACCAAAACTTCCAACGGTGACACATCTCCCTAGACTCAAAGTTCCAATAGTCCAGTTGTTTTCTGGTTAAAGTTTCCAATTCCTTATCGAGGCAAGCAAAAGCTTCCTTAATAAATTCCTTGTAGGGTTCCTCATCTCAGCCTCTAGCCTTGATCCATTTTATCCTTCTGCTTTCTCCAGTCCTTCCTCACTTGTGGAAATACAGCACACCTTTAAACAAACCCAACTCAGATGCTTTCCGGCATTCCCTGATCTTCCCGGGGAAAATTGTTTCTTCCTTGTCTAAAGTCACACACCACACTTACTTTCTCTCTCCTAAACACTTCATGCAGGCCTATACTGGGGACATTATACAGAGAGGACTGAGAAAATAGATCATTATTAGAGCAAAGGACTTATATGCCTTAAGTTCACCATCACAGGTCAGATCTGAGCAGTATTCTATTGTTCTTTTTTTTCCTTTCTTGTAAAAATAAATGAATAAATAAATAAATACACATACACAACTTCATCTGGTTCTATATTTTCTTCCCTGTGCATGCCACACTGAAGTTCTTTGAAAACAGAAATGGGCCCTCCACGCATCTTTGTATCTCCCCCTCCAATGCACAGAAATATATATATGAATGCTCTGCAAATAGTAGGTACTCACCGAAGTTTATTGATGTGTATAATTCCCTTATGTTGTTAGATTTTTGCTTGTTTGTTTGCTTATTTGTTCTGGGGGGAGGGGGATAGAACTTGACTCGTTTCAATTCAGTAGTTGAGTCCCTTCTAGGTACTAGGCAGATGTATACAAGACACATTACTGGGTTCCTTGGTAAACATTTTAAATACAGATTTTTATTTTATTGGATACTCATAGTAATGTTTTATTTCAAGCAGTTCTTGTATTTATTTTACAAAGAAGTTAACCAGAGAGGCAAAGCTATTAAAACTACCAGTCATGGACCCTAGAAACATGCCTAAAATAGTCTTCCTAGCTTCCTTCCATCTCAAAATCCCTAATCTTGTCTGCTATATTCCTGCCTTTGCTTCTTTTTAATAAGTCATTTTGGTTCATTTTCTATTCTGCAACCTTCCAGACACCAACTTTCAGATTCTATCATGATTCCATTCTGACTTCTTTGGGCAGATGACCTCACCAATGTGTCCTAGAACCTTACATCTCCAGAGCTCTACCTCACTAGAGAAAGATAGAAACAGGCTGGGGGTATGGATCAACATGCCAACACCGATGTGTAGTGAAGAAGCAATTACAGAAGCCAGAACTCCTACATCCCAAAATGATTTTTATCTATACTCCCAGTACAGTAGAAGTGATAGGAGGAAGAATATAAAAGGGCTCTGTACTCCAGCTCCATCAGGACCCAGAGAAAGAGGAGGAAAAAGAAAGGGGCATTTGGATGTAGTAATAGAATTAATGTGTAGCCTGGAGAAGAAGAGAGGACTGGACCTGGAAGAAAAAGAGGGTAATTATGTACAAATGTAGACTGATATTTGTAAAGATGATAGTTAACCTATTTCTGCAACCTTAGGAGAACTGCTGTGGTTTGCAAGGAGGAACTGGGGATTCAGGACTCTGGTGATGGGAACAGTATGGAATTATACCCCTGTTGACATGCAGTTTTGTAAATCAAAATTAAATCACTAATAAAAGTAAAAAATAAAAATAAATTACTGGGGCCAGGCTGTGGTGCACCTGGTTAAGCACTCACATTATAGTGCATAAGGATCTGAGAGTTTAAACCCCTAGACCCCACCTGCATGGGGAAAGCTTCATGAGTGGTGGATTAGGGCTGTAGGTCTCTCTCTCTCTTTATCTCTCTCTCTCTCCCCCTCACCCTCTATTTCTCTGTCTCTCTCTTTCCCTATTTCCCCTTTCCCTCTCAATTTCTCTCTGTGTCTAGCCAATAATAATTAAATAAAAATATCTTTAAAAGAAATTGCTAAAAAGTTTGGGGAAAAAAAAAGAGGTAAATCTACTTACCCAAGATCACAGTTGGTAAGTAATAGAGGCAGAAAGCTATAGCAAAGACAGATACTAGGAAAACCTTAGATGAGCAAGCTCTTGATTGGCACTAAAATGGAAGAGATTTCTTCATGAAACTGACCATTTAGTCATGTTCTGTATAGTAGATTTGGAGTACAGTGTTTCTAGCCCAGACTAAATAACATAGAGTCTCCTACATCAAGTCTAGGTCTTTATATTTATTTATTGTTTGTTTAGTTTTTATTGTTGTTGTTTGCTTGATTTTGTTTGTTTTCTTCATCATCAGGGCTTCACTGCTCTGGACCAACTTTTTTTTTTTTTTTCAGATAGAGGACAGGGGGAAGACACCACAACACCAAAACTTCCTCCAAAGGAACAAGAAACTGGAGACCAGGCTCAAACCTGTAGAGGTTTGAGCTTTTACTGGTTTAAGTCATCAACATTGAGAACCAATTTCAGTATTGACTGCCCACTGGCTTCATGTGGGAGATCTTCTGAAGCTCGCAAGCCCTTATAATTCTCATCTCATCTAAGGCAGAAACCCACTGTGCTACACCCAAATGTTTTAAATCTATTAGGCCCAAAGAAGGCAGACCCCATATACCTTATAGTGATTTGATACAATAAATGTCATTCATTAACAACTGGGAGAAAGTCTAAGTTCCTCAGATAAATAAAGGACTACAAAAGCTGCATAAGAGTAACAGATTGGCTCCTTAATAGTGGCTTTTTTGTTCAATGCCAGACCACCCCATCATTTGGGGCCCTAGTCAGGGAACCCTTAGATTCCCACACAGATATGATGTACCATGACCTCTAATAGACTCCTCTCTACCATCACTGACTTCCATTAGAAACATCGGTATAAGCACTCTTGTGGTTCACCCCAGGAACTTGTCCTCCCTATAATATAGCAGTAGTAGGGACTGCCCCACTCTTCGAAGGGAGGCTGGGTCATCCTACCCAGCCACTCCAGAAATGAGTACAACCTAGAATGTTCCCAGATGTGACCATGAACTGTGAACTCAGACCAACAGAAACTCAGAGGTTACACAGGCTCCTTAGGTAGATGGAGTAAACAAGTAATTTTATTCATAGATTTTCTTCAAGTTTGGGAGCTACTCTCTGCCTTAAGCTAGCCTTCTAGCCCTGTTCTCAACTCTGACACCATCTTCTCAAACAATATTTTTGTCCAGCTCCATGTTAGCTATCAAACTCAAGCAAAAATTACAAAAGTCATAGGCCCCTAGGAACATACCTATAATAGACTTTCTCACTTCTTTCTACCCTAAGATCCCTATTCTCATCTGCTCTATTCCTACTTTTTAGTTCCTGTCATTAATCATTTTGTCCTGATTTATATCTTACTGCCTTTCAGCCACCAAGTTGCAGATGCTACCATAATTCTATCCTGACTTCCCTGAGCAGACAGCCTCACCAATGTATCCCAAAACCTCATCTCTCCAAAGACCTATGTCTCTAGGAAAAGATAGAAACAGGCCGGGCAGTGTGAATTGTCCTACCAATGCCTATGTCTAGCAGAGAAGCAGAACTCCTACCTTCTGCACCCCAAAAATATTTTGGTCCATACTCCTAGCAGGGGAGAAGAGGAAAAAAAAAAGGAAGGATATTCAGAAGTAGTAAAAGGTATAGGTATGACTTAAGAAAGTAAGAGAAGATGGGACCATGGGGGGAAAAATGGACAAATATGTACTAGTATAGACAGATAGTTGTAGAAATAATAGTTAACTCATATCTGCAACTTTTGGAGAAGAGGTGTAGCTTCCAATACAGGGAATGGTGATACCTCTGGTGGTGGGGATGGTGCAGAATTATACCCCTGTTATTTTATAATTGTGTGCATCAATATTAAGTCAGTAATAAAATTAAATTTAAAAAGAGAGAAGAGGTGAGGAAAAATTTGGGGAAAGTGTTAAGACAATTGTCAAATAATGTCAACAGGAGGGATGCAAATGCTCCCACTACAGTGACTATAGTGTACTGCTGGAAAATGAGCCTCTTGGGACCTGGACATTGATTTGGCTGCCGCCAAGTAAGATAAAGTTTATAATGATAAGGCTTCTTGCCTGGTTGGTGACCTTGCCTAAGAATTGCAAGCTAGTGGTACTGGACAACTGTGAGTCAGATACTGGTCACCAGACTTGCTTCTTGAAACCTTCCCAGGAAAATGTGATAGGTTTGGAATTTTAACAACAACCCACCTTAACAGAAAGCTTTGATAAAGACACACACACACCCCTCCAACATCAAGGTAAGACAGAAGCAAATGAATTCCTGAGAAACTTGAAGGGGCATGAAACTAAAAATTAATGGAATTTCTGAATACTCAAAAGACCCCACTAAAGCTATACAAGCAATGAGGCTTCTGCTTAACCTTTGTTAGTTGGTGCTATGCTGACTTCACTGCCACCTTCCTAGATGACTGTTCCTTTCTTTTAAATTAAAAAACTATTGTTTTACTTTTTAAATGTTTTATCAACAATCTTCATCAAAGTTATTGCTAGGGGTTCAATGTCTAGTGGCCATTTCCCTACACATTATTTTCTTTCTTTCTTTCTTTTTTCTTTTTTTTTATTTGAGAGGACAGGGAGAAATTGAAAGGGAAATAAAGAGCTAGAGAGAGAGAGAGAAAGATAGACATCAGCAGGTTGCATCACTTCCTTGTGAAGCTTCTTCACTACAGATGTGGACTGGGGGCTTGAACCTACGTCTCTAATAACCTTGAGATAATTAGTTTTTTTTTCTTCCAGAGTCTCATTGGTTGTTTCTGCATTTCTGTTGACAATTATTTCAAACTCTTTACTCACTCCTGTGATTTTTTCCTTAACTAGTATTTGGATGTTGACCTCATTATTTTGTGATTCAACCTTTGGGGGTCTTTTAGCTGGACTCTTGTCCTGGTTCATTTCTCTAATATTTATTCTTGTTGGTTTAACCATTTTATATAGTATGTTATGAGATCCCTCTCTCAGTACTTTTCAAATTACTGATCACTCTTGCCTGGATTGACTTGTGTCTAAGTAAGGTAATTAAAGGGTTCACAGTTGTGGAAATTGACAGTTGTTTAAATATTATTTTAATCCCTAAGTTGAAGCACAGTGGCTTAAAAGCCTCTTTTGTACTTTTTCTTCCCTGTAGGCTATGGGAGCTTGAGGGTTTTTAAACTGTAAGTAGGCTTCTTAGCTTAATCACTGACTCCTGACCAAGAGATAAAGCAAGGTGTGGCAGAGATAATCCAGTGGTTACACAAAGAGACTTTCACAGCCCCACCACTAGGCCACTGAGGTATAGATTTTCTCTTGAGTTTCCTCGTTAGTTATCTGTCCCCTGGTGTCAGCACAGGGCCACCCCACCACCACCACCATCATCCCCCCGCTGCTCCAGATTCTGAGGGCAGTAGCAATGGAGACTCACAGTTGCATTTGTTGAGTCTCAAAGGAGTCTCCTTCTCCCTTCAGCATCCCCTTGTTGGTGAAACAGACTGGAGGTGATGTCTTAACTGGTAAACTGCCAGACTGTTACCAGCTACTTAATCTCTCCCTAGGCTCCTCTCTGTCCATGAGCCACATGTGTTTGCACTCACCGATGATTTGGTGGGTTCCTCAAGTCATTCTAGTCTTGTCTTGTTGCGGTCCCAGGTGGTCTGCCTTGGTATTCCTAGCTGACCCAGGAAAGGAGAGGAGAGGAGAGAAACACAGCTGCTGCTGCTCTGTAGCCCTGCCTCCAGAAGGCTCCCTCCCTAAAGTAACTCTTAGAACCTAGGACCTTGAACATGGTAACATGTGCACTCAACTGGGTGTGCCACTGCCTGGTCCTGTGACTGTTGTTAAATAAAATCTCTCTATAACTCTTTTGCTTTGGGTAAATTCATCTCCCAATTTGCAATGGTGTCACCATTCATCAGTACTTGAGATCATACTGTGTGGGCCATAAACTCTGTCCTTAGAGAATCTGCTGCATAGAGATGAGGAGCCCAGTGGATTGTGATATAAATCTCCCTGATGCAAACAATTTCAAAGATGAAACTTGAGCAACATCTATTGAAAGCCAGGAATGGTGGGTTAGAAGGAACAGAACAGCCAGGGGTTATAGACAAGAGAAGAGAATCCCAGTATAGGTTTCTGGGAAAGGTCTCTCTGAGAAAATGACACTGAAGTTGACAAAGCTCAAAATGTGGTGGGATCAACAGGGAAGGAGCCAGCATTCCAGAAAGGAAGTAGCCCGAGGGAACATAGGTGTTAACTGTGTAAATGGGCTTGCACGGGACAGAGCTCCTGAGGTTGTCTGTGAATGTCATTCTTAGCTTACCTATAGGAGATTTGCTGGGTCCCTTCAGAGCCAAGAGCTAACACCACACTTGTTCTAAGTCACTTCATTAACTGGATACCAAGGTCTTCCTGCCAAATTCACAGCTAGCTTTGGGCTGAGCGCCTTGGGAAAAATGAAAGATAAATAAATGGTGATCCCTCCCCTCAAAAAAAAAAAACTAAAGTCTATTTGGCAGAAACCATAAATGAGCATGAAACTCTTATAATTTCTATGACTTAGGGATATTTTATCTCAGAGGACAATTATTTTTAAAGTTGTTAGACAAGTGTGGTTATACAGTGCACATTGCAAAAAAAGCGCCCAGCTGAGAGGGCAACTGGGGACATCCTTCTACTATTCATCAGCCTTCTTGTAATGTACACAAAGACAATGTTTATGCTAGTTGAGGCCCTGAGGGCAGCAACTTTAAGAATGATTCTAGATTCCAAAATGAAGAACAACACCTTGATTGAAAAGCTCAGTAGGGAGTTTAGTGAAGGAAGAAGGATTTGAATTAAGCTTGCCAGGTGGCAGGACTGGAAATAGATGGAAAGCAGGATAGTATTTCAAATAAGCAGAACAGCTGGGGATAAGATCTGGGGCTAGAAAGAGCCTGGCAGGTGCTCTAGGAATGATGAGATTTCACTGGCTTTGTAGAGACCTGATTAAAATAGGCCAGAGGAAAATCAGCTGGATCTGGTAGCAGGAGGCCAAAGCTAGAGGCAGCCTGCAAATCAGAAGGAGCAGACACTCCTGGGTCTGACTAACATGTTAAAATCTGAGGTCTGTGATTTACTTGCCAGTGACACTGGTAACTCTCCTATACCTGAGTCTAAGATTCCTCATAAAAAAAAAATAGTTGTAAACTCCCTTTATAAGTAAATACACAGAAGTAAAATGAGGGGAGAACTACCTACCCCATTATTTGTCAACTGGCAGCTTTGAACAAAGGTGTCTCCCCTGGAAAGAGCAACCACATGCTATTTGGGAATTTGCCCAGATTTTTGGCCAGGGGGACATGAAGAAGAACTCCTATTTCTATTGATCAGGCTAGAAATAGTTCAAAGTGTGGTCTGGGAGGTGGCACAGTGGATAAAGCATCAGATACTCAAGCATGAGGTCCTGAGTTCAATCCCCGGCAGCACATGTACCAGAGTGATGTCTGGTTCTTTCTCTCTCTCTTCCTATCTTTCTCATGAATAAATAAATAAAATCTTTTTTTAAAAAATCTTTAACAAAAGGGCAACAAAAGACAATAATAATAATAAAGAAATAGCTCAAAGCTCAACTTCTGTAAAGTTTCTTCCTAGGAACTCCAAGGTTCCAAGGTGCCCTGTGTTAAAGGGAAAGCTTTGCCCAGGAAAAGACTTCAGAATAAACGAGTGTTAAAAAGTAGAGTTCAGAAAGGAAATCCCAGAAAAAAAAGGGATAAGCGTGATCATTAATGTTCACTAAGTTTCCCATGCTTGCAAGCATTGATTCATTTAATCATAATAATCCTTTTATAAGAAAGGAACTGTTACAACTATGGACATCTAATCTTTGATAAGGGGGCCCAAAGCATTAAATGGAAGAAGAAGGCTCTCTTCAATAATGGTGCTGGGAAAACTGGGTTGTAGTGTGCAGAAGAATGAAATTGAACCACTTTATCTCACCAGAAACAAAAATCAACTCCAAATGGATCAAAGACCTGGATGTTAGACCAGAAACAATCAAATACTTAGAGGAAAACATTGGTAAAACACTTTCCCACCTACGCCTCAAGGACATACCCAATTGCAAGAAAGACTAAAGCAGAAACAAACCAATGGGACTACATAAAATTGAAATGCTTCTGCACATCCAAAGAAACTATTAAACAAAGAGACCCCTCACAGAATGGGAGAAGATCTTCACATGCCATACATCAGACAAAAAACTAATCACCAAAATATATAACGAGCTCAGCAAACTTAGCACCAAAAAAGCAAATGACCCCATCCAAAAATGGGCAGAGGATATGAACAAAACATTCACCTCAGAGGAGATCCAAAAGGCTAACAAACATATGAAAAACTGCTCTAGGTCACGGATTGTCAGAGAAATGCAAATTAAGACAACACTGAGATACCACCTCACTCCTATTAGAAAGGCATACATCAAAAAGGACAGCAGCAACAAATGCTGGAGAGGCTGTGGGGACACAGGAACCCCTTTGCATTGCTGGTGGGAATGTAAATTGGTACAGCCTCTGTGGAGAGCAGTCTGGAAAACTCTAACAAGGCTAGACATGGACCTTCCATATGACCCAGTAATTCCTCTCTTGGGGTTATACCCCACGGACTCCATAACACCCAACCAAAAAGAGATGTGTACTCCTATGTTCATAGCAGCACAATACATAATAGCTAAAACCTGGAAGCAATCCAGGTGCCCAACAACAGATGAGTGGCTGAGAAAGCTGTGGTATATATACATAATGGAATACTATACAGCTATCAAGAACAATGAACCCACCTTCTCTGACCCATCTTGGATGGAGCTAGAAGGAATTATGTTAAGTGAGCTAAGTCAGAAAGATAAAGATGAGTATGGGATGATCCCACTCATCAACAGAAGTTGAGAAAGAAGATCTGAAAGGGAAACTAAAAGCAGGATCTGACTAAATTGAAAGTAGGACACCAAAGTAAAAACCCTGTGTTGAGGGGGAGGGTGTACATGCGGCTTCCTGGGCCGGTGGGGGGTGGGGGTGGGTGGGTGGAATAAGACATAGTCTTTTGGTGGTGGGAATGGTGTTTATGTACACTCCTAGTAAAGTGCAGTCATATAAATCACTAGTTAATTAATATGAGAGGGGGAAAATTAATTGTATGTCTGGAAGTTTTTAAAACACAGACTGAATCTTTTTATAGGCTGTGTCTTTGATATGTGGACTCTCTCAAAAGCCTAGACCAAGTAGATCAGAAGCAATCAATGGCACAGCTATATACAAGATACTGGGCACTATACAGCAAACCCTAACAAAGGGACTTTTCAAAGTTAACACAATTACCAAACAATGTGATGATAACATTAACTATCCATTGTCTTTTTGAACCCTAAGACAACAGGAACCTCACATCTCCACTATAGAGCCTATATTTCCCTCAGTCCTGGAACCTTAGGATAGGCCCCACTTTCCCACATGCCTCTCTCAATCTATATCAAATAATATTGCATCTGCCGATCGCAACCTAATCAACACAACGATTGCCACCTCAACATGCTTCAGCTCAGACTGTGTCTAGAGACTTCAGGTGTGGAATGACAACCCTTTAGCTTCATTACTTGGGTGAGACCTTTCGTTTCATAGTATTCTCTAATTCCATCCCAGGTGGTTCACTTTCTAACAAAGTCCCAAAACCTAGATATAGACCAGGTTCTGTGAGAGAGAGCATACGTTCACACGTATCCATAAACTATGGTAAAATATATTCCTGAAAGCAGAAGTACACTAGAATTTGCAGTGAGTACCCCCCTAACATTTCCTCTCCACTATTCCAACCTTTGGGGCCATGATTGCTCAACAATTTGTTTGGCTTTGTATGTTAACTCTCTTTTCAGCCACCAGGTTCCAGATGCCATCAGGATGCCAGCCAGGTTTCCCTGGACTGAAGACCCCACCAATGTGTCCTGGAGCTCCGCTTCCCCAGAGACCCACCCTACTAGGGAAAGAGAGAGGCAGACTGGGAGTATTGACCAACCAGTCAACGTCCATGTTCAGCGGGGAAGCAATTACAGAAGCCAGACCTTCCACCTTCTGCAACCCACAAGGACCCTGGGTCCATGCTCCCAGAGGGATAGAGAATGGGAAAGCTATCAGGGGAGGGGATGGGATATGGAGATTGGGTGGTGGGAACTGTGTGGAGTTGTACCCCTCCTACCCTATGGTTTTGTTAATTTATCCTTTCTTAAATAAAAAATAAATTAAAAAAAAAAGAAGAAAGGAACTGTTGTCATCAGACTCCATTTCACGGAGAGGAAAATGGAGATCAAGTTCAACTATGGAATAGTTAAGTGGCAAGGGAAAGAGGCTGACACCAGAGACCAAGGGCCCTGCAGAAAACATCTGTTAAGAAATACACAGCAAAGATAAATTAAAATAAATAACCTGTATATACTTAAAATAATTGAAAATTCAAGCAAGTATATATGCACATATGTTCATATTGTTCATATCGCAATAACCAAAAGCCAGTTGTCTACAAATGCATAAGCAAGAGGGGCTGCGTGGTGGTGCACATGGTAACACACTGTAACACGTGTTACAATGTTCAAGGACCCAGGTTCAAGCCCCCCATCCCCACCTGCAGGGAGAATGCTTTGAGAGTGGTGAAACAGGTGTCTCTCTCCCTTTCTATGACCCACTTCCCTCTCACTTTCTGGCTGTCTCTATCTAATAAATAAAGATAATACAGTTTTTAAAAATGGATAAGCAAGATATGGAATGTTGTACAAGAAATATTCATAAAAGGGAATGAAATACTGCTATTATAATGCGGAAGAATTTAACATCATTGTGCTAGGACCTCTTGGCGCAACCATAGTGTATCTGACTAGAGAAATCATTGTGCTAAGTTAAATGCAAGAGACTACTTATTGTATGATTTCATATATATTATATATATATTAATAAGCATTCACAGAGAAAGAACACAGGGGAGGGCAGGCAGTGGTACACAAGGTTAAGTGATCATAGTACTAAGTACAAGGACTCAAGGATTCGTGTTTGAGCCTCCATCTCCCCACCTGCAGTCAGGATGCTTCACAAGTAGTAAAGCAGATCTGCTAGTGTCACTTTTTTCTCTTTTCCTCTCTCCCTCTCTATCTCCCCCTCCCCTCTCAATTTCTCTCTGTCTTATCCAGTAAAATGGAGAAAATGGCTCCCAGGAACAGTGGATTCATAGTTCAGGCACCAAGCCCCATCGATAACCCTGAAGGCAAAAAAAGAGATAGAATGCAGGTTGGTAGTTATCATGGGCTGAGGGTAGGGGTGGAGGGTTGGGGGAGGGTTTGTAGAAAACAACTGGTTAACAAGCATAGAATTTTCTGAAGATTACAATATTTTGGAACTGGATACAAGTGGTGGTTCTCCATTGTCAATATACTAAATACTTCTGAACTGCCACTTTCAATGGCTAACTTTATGTATGCTAATTTCACTTCAACTTAAAACTAATAATAGCAAGGAGCCAAAGCTTCAGGATGGTTAAGGATGTGGGGATGGGGACACGATCCTTTGGTTATGGGAGTGGTGAATAAATAAATAAATAAAATTTACATAAGAGATCGTGAAATGAGGGTAGGGAGGATGAGTAAGGCTAAGGATGGAGGCACCAGTTTGAGTATGGAGGAGACTATAGAAAGGTATGAAAGACATAATCAGTTTCTGATTTCCACACCACAGGCATACTTAAAAACAACTTTGTAACATCACTTGGCTGGTGGGAAAATATTGTTTATGGAGAGAATAATGTCTGCTTGTTATGTAACATCTTCCACATGCCCAGAATTTTGTTAAGCCCTTCACTGGTGTTATTTTATCCATTCCTCCAACAGCCTTCTGTGATAAAGATTAAAAAAAGAAAAAGAAAAAAAAAAGCACTTAAACGAATTCTGATGCACCCACAATCCTTTTTTTTTAAAGTTTTTTATTTATAAAAAGGAAACATTGACTAAACCATAGGATAAGAGGGGTACAACTTCACACAATTCCCACCACCAGAACTCCATATCCCATCCCCTCCCCTGATAGCTTTCCTGTTCTTTAACCCTCTGGGAGTATGGACCCAAGGCCATTGTGGGATTCAGAAGGTGGAAGGTCTGGCTTCTGTAATTGCTTCCCCACTGAATATGGGCATTGGCTGGTAGATCCATACTCCCAGCCTATCTCTCTCTTTCCCTAGTGGGGAAGGGATCTGGGGAATCGCAGCTCCAGGACACATTGGTGGGGCTGTCTGTCCAGGGAAGTCTGGTTGGCATCTGGAACCTGGTGGTTGACAAGAGAGTTAGCATACAAAGCCAAACAAATTGTTGACCAATCATGGATCTAAGGGCTGGAATAGTGCAGATAAAGGCTTAGGGGGTCCTCCATTTTGTAGATAGCTAGTGGCATATTTTAGTTAAATTTCAAAGGGTCTGTGGCTATACTATTTTTGTTTGTTTGTTTTGTTTTTCTTTTTCTCTTTGCCCCGGAGGCTGAAATCTGATATGCCAGTGGATCCAAGTTATTGTCTGGGGAGATGATGTCATGGCTGGAAAAAGGACCAGAAAGGTGCATCATGAAAGACAGTAGCTCCCTAATATGGGAAAGGGATATAAATATTGTTGACTGTAAACCCCATTGATTTGATGTGGTCTGGGGACCATAATTAGCTTCGGAGCCTGTGTAACCTCTGTATCCCTCTAGATCTGAGCTAGATCTTTGTGGGTTTGAGTAAGTTCAAAGTAGGTTCATAGTTTGATGTCAGCTCTATGCTAATTATGTCCATGTCCCAACAGTTTACTGGTGTTATTTTACCTATTTCTCCAACAGCCTTCTGTGATAAAAACACATGTTGTTCCCAAGTACGGTGAGCAAAATGGAGGCTAAGAATATCAAAGTACCTTGCCTAGTTGCCCACACTTAGTAAATGGAAGACTCAGGACTCAAACCTTGGCCCTTTCAGACACTCCAACACCACACTCTATTATACTCCCTCAGTTCCTGAAGCCTCAGAATCTCTTCCCACACCCTGGTGACTCTGGGACCATCCAATGACACTTCTTCAGCTTGTTACCATTGTTGAGTAAAGAGAAGCGAATTCATTCTCCCACTGATAGCATGTACTAAAGTTCCCTGCAGGAAAGCAGTTTGAACTAGGTGTGGCATAGCTCAGCTATGCCATTTCCAATTTTCTTTCCCAACCAGAGACAGATAGGGGAAGTCACAGAAGCTCAGAACAATTGTTTTGTTTCTAGTGAATTAAAATGACTGTCACACCATTGAGACCAGCTTCTATACTCCTTCTACAGAATTATTAAGAGAAATTTGCATAATGAAGACCAAAATCAATTATACTGAGAAGCCCAGCATCAGAGAGAACTGTCTCCTTACTGCAGTGTCCAAAACTGTGAAAATAACTAAGGATCTGTCAAACACATCTGTCAAACATTCTTGGCAAGAGCAAAGAATGAAAAATGGGTAATAAATCTTTTCAAGAGGAAATTGGGCACTGACAAGGAGAAAGCAGTACAAAGGGCCCAACTCTGGCAGCCTGGCCCTCACAATGCAAACAGTTCAGGCTTGCCAGAAAAAGCTAGAGTTGAGAACTAGTGACACCAGGAAGAAATAGTAGGATAGTAGGATCTGACAAGAAATCTAATAAACAGATTTTTCAGTTAACTAACACCTAAGAACCACCAATCTTAATAACTAGAATTCCCCTTCCCCCAATAAGACACTTTTCAAATAACATTTGAGATAAAAGAAACAAAAGCGCAGGTCACTAATTGAATGACCTGAGCACATTCTATTAAAAAATTGTAAATGAGGCTTTCTGTCTCTCTCCCTCTCTATCCCCCTCCCTTTCCTGTCAATTTCTGGCAGTCTCCAGCCAATAAATAAAGATAATTTTTTAATTGTAACTAAGGTAGGGGAGAATTAAGGAAATGGGTTAATACTAATAATTCTTTTTTTATATTTACTTATTTATTCCCTTTTGTTGCCCTTGTTTTATTGTTATAGTTATTATTGTTGTTGTTATTGATGTCATCGTTGTTGGATAGGACAGAAAGAAATGGAAAGAGGAGGGGAAGACAGAGAGGGGGCAAGAAAGACAAACACCAGCAGACCTGCTTCACACTTGTGAAGCAACTCCCTGCAGGTGGGGAGCAGGGGTGGGAGGGGAGCTCAAACCGGGATCCTTAAGCGGGTCCTCGCACTTTGCCCCACGTGCGCTTAACCCGCTGCGCTACTGCCCAACTCCCAATATTAATAATTAAGCCCATGGTGGAACATATTCTCAGAAGAAATGTGAAGGTAAGTGATGGTTTTGGTGCAGGAATTCATCAAAATTTGGAACATTTACCTATAGTCCCACTCTTACCATCAGAGGCGTAGGCTCACCACTACCCCCTAACATTAGGTTCCCCTAAAGTTGAAATGTGGCTACACACAGGGCTATTTGGAAAACTGAACAGATTTCTAGAAGTTCAGATTAGATATCAGCAACTTTCCTAAGGCATTTCAACTAACAGTAGAGCATGAGTTCCACTCCCATCTTATGTCC
Organism: Erinaceus europaeus; assembly: GCF_950295315.1. Classification (NCBI taxonomy): domain Eukaryota; kingdom Metazoa; phylum Chordata; class Mammalia; order Eulipotyphla; family Erinaceidae; genus Erinaceus; species Erinaceus europaeus. The sequence goes on along the minus strand of NC_080173.1, from coordinate 56,394,072 downwards.
AGACAGCCTAAACAGATCAATCTCACCAGACTCTCTGAGCAGAGCACTGCACCTCTCATAGCCAAAGAGAGTAGAGCATCAACTTCCTTTGTCCTTTCTTCACTGAGAACACATATGATGTGCATGCTGCTTGAAAGCTTCCTGAATGCCCATGGTTCATTTACCTTGACCCCTTCTGCATTAACAGACAATTATCTTCCCTCATATTCTTTTTTTTTTTCTTTCATATACCAGTTTGAAAGTCTTGTGTTGTTTTACCTGAGGGTCCTCTCTGTCTCTCCAGATTATTAGTGACTTAATAAGAGCTCTGAGTTCTAGTCTAAGTTGGGCCAAAAAATGTGTTTCCTAAATGTCGGCAGGTGCCTCCAATGAACAGTATAAGTAAAGCATTTATCACAAAGGAGTTGTGATAGATATCATCTTCCCTCTTTCCTTCCTTCTTTCATTCTCACCTCCCTTCCTACTTCCCTCCACCCCTCTTGAATTCCTTACTAGTAATAATAAAGGAGGGTTTTTTTTTCCTTAATCAAATTTGAAACAACAACCTAATTAAGTACCCTCTATGTGTAAACCCTACTGCTTGCTCAGGAAGACACAGGACCTGTTTCCAGAAAGGTTATAATTCTGACAAGGGAGACAAATTGATTCCCAGGCCTTCTGCTGGAAACAGGCGGGGAGAAGCAAAAGACGAAACACCAGGAAAGTTCAGTGCAGGGAGCAATTAGTGAGACCCGGGAAATGAAAAAAACATGTCCTGAAAGAGTACCGGTCTGAAGTTCTGGGTTTTTGATGAAACAGTTGGGGGCTGTTAATTGCCTATTCACACTGAGTACTTCTTTCCATACAACAGCCTGTCACTGTACAGTAGGTTGGGCCTGACATCCAATTCTGCCCTGGGCAAAACACTCTTTCAGAGTGTAAATGACTTTTTCTTATGGTATTATCTAAAAAATACAAATAATGCAAAAAGGAGAACAAAATATTCTGCACTCACTCCAGGCTATTGACTGCAGGGTGTCAGCTCTGGACTGTTGGGGATGTCTCTGCAAGGTTCTCCCATGGTTCCAGGAGTTAACTACATGGGTCCCTCATACCCCATCAGCTATATCTCAAAAATCATTACCAGCTCACACCTTCCAGGTTCCTTACTGGCTTCAGAATAAAGGTTAAATTCAAGTGTCTTGGTCTAGTACATGGAGCCTTTTGTTACCCAACACACACACACACACACACACACACACACACACACACACACACACACACACACACTTCCGGAGCCTAGGATTCAAATTTCTCCCCTACACCATTTGTTCCAGACACACCAAGGACATGTGAGCAAATCACAGTGTTTCCAGTCATACTGGGAACATCCTTCCCCAGCATTTCCACCTCTCACCTACTTATTAAAGACTGATTTCTTTTTTAAAATTTATTTTCCCTTTTGTTGTCCTTGTTTTTTATTGTTGTTATAGTTATTATTGTTGTTGTTATTGATATCGTTGTTGTTAGATAGGACAGAGAGAAATGGAGAGAAGAGGGGAAGACAGAAAGGAGGAGAGAAAGACACCTGAAGACCTGCTTCACTGCCTGTGAAGCAACTCCCCGGCAAGTGGGGAGCTGGGGGCTCAAACCACGATCCTTAGGCTGGTCCTTGTGCTTCACGCCACGTGCACTTAACCTGCTGCGCTACTGCCCAACTCCCTAAAGATTAATTTCAAGTGCCACTTTTTCCCTGATACCCCTGACAATATCTCAACAACTTGCCCTTCCCTCAGTGTGTGTCTATGTGACAAACACTTTTTCTCTGTATTGGAAGTTCTCACTGATCTGTCAGCAACTTTTCAAGGTTCTAAGTATGTTTCATTTGTAATTTGAGTACCAGACATAAGACCTGCTATATAGTAGGTGGTACAAGATAAATGAATGAAACAACTGAGTGAATGCTAAAAGAAAACAATTCAGAAACCAACTCCAGAAAATGGCCACATTAATTTCAGGGCTGAGGTGAGAATTTGGGATTATGTACAAACATGTGGGTACAAGGGTGTCACCACTCCAGAGAGAGACAAGAATGAAGCAGACACTCAGCCCTTGCTGGAAATCACACTGCCTATTAGACAGAGGATTAACCACAGCTAATCTATAGGGCAGTTTTAAGTCATGGGTATTATTTCAGTCTTTGTCTCATATAACAGGCAGACAGCACTAGTTTGCCCAGGGCCCCAGGGTAAGAGAATGGAGAGCCAGGGTTCACACCCAGGCAAGTGGACTCCAGAATGGCCATTCAACTCAAACACAACTGCCTCCCAGTTTAAAGATAATGGCATCTGTTCCTTATCACTCCCAATGCCCTAAATGATCTGGTTGTGGCTCCTGTCTTTGCCTGGAATTTCATCACAATGCCTGAATTCTTGGACACTGTTGTACACCTGACCAGCAAGGAAAGTCTATGTTTCCTGTGACCCAAAAATCACAAGAGAGGTTTATTAATGAAAGCCTTGGGAGAGAAGATCAAATGAATACTGAAACTTGGGCTGACAGACACATGAATGGCACCTAGGTAGGTCAGTTGAGGCTCGGAGGGGCCATGAGAGAAGTGCAGGCCACCTAGAAAAAATCTACAAGACAGTGGGGCTCTGGCGATTAGTTTAGAAAGCAAAGTTCTCCCAACCATTTAAGTCACTGTTCCCCACAGCTTCTTAGTATTCTCCGCATGGTATATGTTCCAATAAGGAACCCACTGGTATTCATTGATTCTCAAAGGAAATGTCACCAAGGAGTTGTCAGCTTATGTCTCAGAAAAGCCAGACCAAAAATACCAGTAGAATTCTTAGCCTCACAGACTCCTTGAAATCTAGAGCTACAGTAATGAAAATAAAAATGCAAGCTGCAGTGAATGCATGTGCCAGACCCTGGGATAAACACTTAATACAAGTTCACCTAATTCTCACAACAGTCCCTGAAAATGTCCTAGTAGTGGTGAACAACTTTGGGGTCTGAAAGATTAATTACTTTGCCTGAGGTCAAATAACGTATCAAACTAAGGGGGGGTGGGGCAGGGAGGCAAGCCACTGTGGATCTAAGCCTTTTCCCCTATAGTAGAGTCAGCATGCTACCCATGTTTTAAAACAAAGTTTCACTGGAACACCGCCACACTCATTCATTCTGTGTAGGCTACTGTGGCTGAGCACAGAGGCCACAGGGTCTACAAAGCCTACAATAATTGTACCTTCTCATTTTTTACAAGAAATACTTATCAGCTCTGTCTTAGACTTTGCTGCTTTCTCCAAAGCAGGGTTTTAACTCTACTGTTAATTTCTCAAGACTATCAAGATGATGTCTGAATATGTGATCTGTCTGCAGCCACACTTTCCACCCTCTTATCTATGTTTTCATTCAGTAAACACTTACTTTCTTCTCTGTGCTGTTCTTTCAGAGGAGCCAGAATTGGTTCTGTCTTTTAAGAACTAAAAATAGTTAAAAAAAAAAAAAAAAAAAAACAGATGCACATACTAGAAAAAAATTAAATCCAGATCCATACACAATACACACTGCTTCTACAAATCTCACTAGATCCCACCTCCCCCTGCTACCTTCCCCATCCTTCCCTATACTTTGGCCTTCCTTGTGTTTCCTTTGTTTATTAAAGATTAACCATGAACCAAATATAATCCTGGATACTAGAAGCCAGGAAATCAAGACAGCTGGACACAGGTAAGGAGTCAGTGTGAGCAAGTCAGGCAAATGGCTTGTGATGGAGGCTGTGAACTGTACCAAGAAAGAGAACTGAAAGGGACAGCACCATAGCAAACATCTAAAGTTAGGAATCTGACAGATATGCTGCCCTCTTTATAAAGATGATGCCTCTGCTCCACATTTTACAACTTGTACTGCCTTTTAAAGAAACACACATAGGAAAAGACCAATAAGCAACATTCTTTTACTTGGTTGCAATTTCCAAATGCCTTATCTGATTAAAAAAAAAAAAAATGTCTGTCTGGGTCCTCCCTATAGAGAATTAAGGAATTTGGATGAGAGATAGAAGGATGGCTGCATTAGTTAACCCTGTTGCAAAGATCGGAATAAAAACTAACTCCTGGAAACCAAAACTTATTTTGGTAAGAAAAACAGACATCAGAGACAGAATTTTCCTTAACCCCACCCCCACCCCCACCCCACCCCACCCCCCACAGGCCCAGGAAGACGCATGTCCACCCTCCCCCTCACCACAGGGTTTTTACTTTGGTGCCCTACTTTCAGTTTAGTCAGATCCTGCTTTTAGTTTCCCTTTCTGATCTTCTTTCTCAACTTCTGTTGATGAGTGGGATCATCCCATCTCATCTTTATCTTTCTGACTTAGCTAGCTCCGTCCAAGATGGGTCTAGCTCCGTCCAAGATGGGTCAGAGAAGGTGGGTTCATTGTTCTTAATAGCTGCATAGTATTCCATTGTGTATATATACCACAGCTTTCTCAGCCACTCATCTGTTGTTGGGCACCTGGGTTGCTTCCAGGTTTTAGCTATTATGAATTGTGCTGCTATGAACATAGGAGTACACACGTCTTTTTGATTGGGCATTATGGAATCCTTGGGGTATATCCCCAGGAGAGGAATTACTGGGTCATATGGAAGGTCCATGTCTAGCCTTGTGAGAGTTCTCTAGACTGCTCTCCACAGAGGCTGGACCAATTTACATTTCCACCAGCAGTGCAGAAGGGTTCCTGTGTCCCCACAGCCTCTCCAGCATTTGTTGCTGCTGTCCTTTTTGATGTATGCCATTCTCACAGGAGTTAGGTGGTATCTCAGTGATGTCTTAATTTGCATTTCTCTAACAATCAGTGACCTGGAGCAATTTTTCATATGTTTGTTAGCCTTTTGGATCTCCTCTGGAGTGAATGTTTTGTTCATATCCTCTGCCCATTTTTGGATGCAGTCATTTGCTTTTTTGTTGCTAAGTTTTCTGAGCTCTTTGTATATTTTGGTGATTAGTCTCTTATCTGATGTATGGCATGTGAAGATCTTCTCCCATTCTGTGAGGGGTCCCTTTGTTTGTTTGATAGTTTCTTTGGCTGTGCAGAAGCTTTTCAATGGCTTTCAGCTTCTGACCATAGAGTATGATGTTGGCTGTAGGTTTGCTATATATGGATTCCACTATCTTCAGCTGTGGGTTTTATGGAAGCTTCATCATGTACACATGGTTGACTAAATCACTGCCTTTTGGTCTTCAGGGGATGATGAAGGTGGTGAGGTGCATATCTAGAGTAGCAGGTCTATTGTTTGTTCCAAGAACTCCATTCCCTGAGAATAAAATTGACGGCAAGCACTTCAGACCAAACTCAATTTGATGCTACTTCAGATGTAAGAGGAACTATTTTCCTTTAATGAAGATAGAGGTTCTTAATCTTTTCTCCAAGACCAGCAGGCACATCAGAAAAGACAGTTCTCTGTGGGTTCAATCACCCTGCCTGGTGGCGCATCCAGTAGTGTGTACCCATTAGGAAAGGCAGAAAGACAGCACCTGGGTGTGTGTAAGAGTGGCCCATTCATAGGCATCAGCTGAAGACTACTATCCCCTTGTTAAGTAGACAATTTACCAGCATTACTTTGCCACAACCAAAACACTGATTGGGACAGTCTTCACTAAGGAACCAAGACCTGGCTATTAGGAATCCTTACACTAAACATGTCATGGCCGCCCTCCGACTTTAGCATCCTCATTTTTCAAACTGACTTTACCACTTTCCCGAGCAGTCTCCAAAACTGAAAAAAGAAAGAAACCAAAAACATTTCAGATTTGTTGGCATTTGTGATTTCACACTAGGGTATTTCCATACCAGTTGTTTACTCATCTCATCAATTCATTAAATAAACAAAGAGTGAGCACAGGTCACAGCCCTATCTTCTAACTGCTGCCAGGAGCAGCCATAAGTAATGCAAACTTGATCCCCCTTTCTTCCTTTAAACCTTTCAATAACTCTCTTGATGCCTGCAGAATAAATTTAAGCCTAAACCAGGCGTGCTGGTTTCTTCCAGTTTGGCCCCCAGCACAGTCTCATTGTATTTCTGGAATGAAACTTGTGTTTTCAAAGCTCTGTTTTTTTATTATTAGAAAATAATCAAAGAACAGCCTCATGATTAAATTTTTAAATAGTGAAAATTACATGGACTCCCAGGTCCAATCCTCAGAATGGCCATATGCTGGAGCTTAGTAGTGCTCCAGTAAAACTGAAAATATATTATATGGAGCATAAAGCTAAAAGATCCTTTTCATTCTCCTCTTCAGATCTCCAGTTCCACTCCTCCCCCAAAGACAACTGCATGTAACAATTTAGGTTATGTGTAGAATGCAGAAAATTGAAAGACATAACACATGAACTTGGGAAAAAAAAAGCTATCATACCTTTGCTACAAGTTTTGTGAGAAATATGATAGTATTTTTAGGGGACTCAGGTGATGTAAAGTACAGAACCTTGATGGGTGATGTGGAACATAGCCCTGTAATCTTATAAACCATTATTAAATCACTAAAAGAAATGAAATAAACTCAAAAATTAAACAAAACCCAACTTCTGATCACTGAGATGATATAGAATAAAAATATGGTTGTTATAATTCTTTATGTTCAAGAATAAGTTCAAAAATATATTAAAGACTCTTTTTAATATATACAATATATTAAAGAGTACAAAAATAAAAGTTTCTTTTCATTCTTCACTTCAGATCCTCATTCCATTCTTTCAACCGAAAGTAACAACATAAAACATTTTAGGTTTTACCTTTAGAATTACCTTTGTAAATGCATCTACATATACACATAGTTCATGTATCATATTGTTTTGATTTCAGTAATATTTAGAATAATAAAATATATGTGTTATGCAAAATAACATGTCCATAAATGTGCATATCAATCTCATTCTTCTAATGATCTAAATTTATTTCCATCATATATTTGTATTAAGTTGCTTGATCAGTTCCCATTTAACTGCTGAATACTGATGTTGCTGGCAAACGCTAGAAGAAGACTGATGTTGCTAATTGTTTAACACAGTTGCAAACAATTCTGCATGAGTATCTTTGTATTTATTTTTACACATCTGTAAGTATTTCTCTAGAAAAAATTATAATTAAAATTTCTGGGTTACCCCACTTGCAGGGGGAAAGCTTCACAAATGGTGGAATACTGCTGCAAGTGTCTCTCTGCCCCTCCCCGGCCCCTATTTCCTCTCAGTTTACCTCTGTACTATAAAATTAAATAAAGTTTAAAAAACTTTAAAAATAAAACAAAATTTTGGGCTAAAGGATATGCTCATTTAGAACCATAATAAGTACTACCAAATATCTACTATAAGATTAAACATTACACTTCCTTTTTTCATTTCTTTATTGAGAGATTAATGTTTTACAGTCGACAGTAAATACAATAGTTTGTACATGCATAACATTTACCATTTTTCCACACAACAATACAACCCCCACTAGGTCTTCTGCCATCTTGTTCGAGAACCAGAACTCCCCATCCACCCACGTACCCCAGAGTCTTTTACTTTGGTGCAATACACCAACTGCAGTCAAAGTTCTGCTTAGTGTTTTCTCTTCTGATCTTGCTTTTAAACTTCTGCCTATGAATGAAATCATCCCATATTCATCCTTCTGTTTCTGACTTATTTCACTTAACATGATTTCTTCAAGCTCCATCTAAGATGGGCCAAAAATAGTGAAATAACCATTTTCACTCTGAAAATGTCCAATAGTTCTAGTTTATCTGTCTCTTCATTTAGCTCCCTCATTTCTTTGTTGATTTTTTGCCTGGATTATCTGTCAAGTTGAGAACGTGGGGGTGTTGAAATCCCCTACTATTACTGTGTTGCTATTAATATATTGCTGTAGCTCTTTCAGTAGATGTTTTTTTGTACTAGATGGTCTCTCCTTGGGGGCATAGATGTTGATAATAGTTAAGTCCTCCTGAATAATTGACTGATCCTCTGAGCACTAAGTAATGTCCATCCTTTTTTTAAAAAAAATTTATTTATTTTAAGGTCTACCATGTCAGATATAAGCATAGCTGTTCCTGCCCCTTTTTATGGTCCACTGGCTTGTACAGTAGTTTTCCATTCTTTCACCTTAAGTTTGTTTGTCTTGTTAATTTAGGTGGGATTCCTGCAAACAACATATGGTTGGGTTATGTTTTCTGATCCACCTTCCTACTCTGTGCCTTTTAATAGGTGAATTCAGGCCATTGTTATTTATTGATATTATAGATTGAAGATATTTTAATGGCATTATTGTAGACTTTTAGAGTGTTCTGATATATGGTATGTTTATGGTGATCTGATTGTTTATAGGAGAACTTTCAGAACTTGTTTTAAGGCAGGCTTGGTGATAGTTGATTCCTTCAACTGTTGCTTGTTAGAGAAAGTTAATATGCCTTCATCTAGTTTGAATGACAGTCTAGCAGGATACAGTAGTCTTGGTTGAAAGCCTTTCTCATTGAGCACTCAATAGATTTCTTGCCATTTTCTTCTGGCCTGTAGTGTTTTTGTGGAGAAGTCTGCTGCTAATCTTATGGGTTTTCCTCTGTGACTCTTTGTTTTCCTCTTGAAGCCTTCAGGATCCTTTCTTTATCCTTATTCCTTTTCATCCTAAATATGATATGTCTCGGTGTCTTTAAGTCTGGGTTAATTCTGTTTGGACCCTCTGGGCTTCTTGAACCTTTATGTCTTTAATGTTGTCTAGACTAGAAAAGTTCTCAGCTATTATGTCCTGTAGAATGCTTTCTCCCCCCCCTTTCTTCCCCTGGTAGGCCTATAATGTGTATATTACTTCTTTTGAAGTCATCCTATATGTCTCTGTTGTTGTTTTCAGTATCTCTTAATCTCTTTTTAGATCTCTTACTTCTTTCTTAGTTTTCTCTACTTCATCCTCAATCTTGCTAATTCTGTTTTCTGCCTCCTTTATTCTAGTCTCTCTCCCCTCTGTTGCTTTCTGTAGCTCAGCTATTTTGTTACCCTGTTCTCATCCTGTATTAGCTTGTTCAGCTAGTTGTGCTCTTAGCTCAGCTATTTCAGCTTTCAGCTCTCCAATTACCTCAAGATAGTGCTTTCTTTCAGAGTCTCATTTGTTGTTTATGCATTTCTGATGACAATTCTTTCAAACTCTTTACTCACTCCTAAGACTAATTCCTTGGCTAGCATTTGGATGTTGATCTTAATTTCCTGTGTTTCTACCTTTGGAGGCATTTAACTGGGCTTTTGTCCTGGTTCATTTCTCCAATATTTCTTCTTGTTGGTTGAACCATTCTACATAGTATGTTATGAGGTCCTTCTCTCAGTACTTTTCAAATTACTGATCACTGTTGCCTGGATTGACTTGTGTTTAAGTAAGGTACTTAAAGAGTTCACAGTTGTGGAAATAACAATTGTTTCAATATTATTTCAGTCCCTGAGTTGGAGCACAGTGTCTGTTAAATCCTCTTTTGTTCTTTTTGTTCCCTGTAGGCTGTGGGAGCTTGAGGGCTTTTAAACTATAAGTAGGTTTCTTAGCTTAATCATTCACTCCTGACCAAGAGATAAAGCAGGGTGGGGGAGAAAATGCACATTAGTTATGCAAAGAGATTTCCACACCCCAAGGATCCAAAGCTCCAGGCTCAATTCAGCTTCTACCAAGCCAGACAGCACTGCTATGCCCTGTGAGTTTCTGAACAAGTTCCATTTATAGTCTGTAGTTTATGAGACAATTATTCACCATGTTCTCATCAGGAGAACAATGTGGAAAATCTCCCCACTATACAGCCCCGCCACTAGACCACTGGGGTGTAGATCTTCTCCTGAGTTTTCCAGCCAGTTCTCAACTCCCCCCTTTTCAGCACATGACCTCCCCACTCCTGCTCCAGCCTTTGAGGGAAGTAGCGAATGGAGACTTACAGTTGCATTTGAAGAGTCTTAGGGAAGTCCTATCCTCCCTTCAGTAGTCTTTTTGTTGGTAAAACAGATGGGAGGTGGCTCCTCCACTGGCAAAGTGCAAGACTGTTACCAGCCACTCAGGAGTAGACACAGGATTTATCCCCAGGAATTTCTCATTAGGCTCCTCTCTGTCCACAAGCCACATGTGTTTTCACTCACCAGTGACTTGGTGGGTTTCCTAAGTAGTCCCAGTCTCATTTTGCTGCAGTTTCAAGTGACTTTCGATATTCCTTGTTCTTTAGAGAAGTTTCTCAACTGGGTAGAGCTGGAGGTCTGGGCAGTGTTGTGGTCTCTGGATGCTCTGGTGATTTGGTAGGTTCCCAAAGTAGTTCTTATCCTGTCTTGTTGTGGTCCCAGGTGGTCTCCTTTGATATAAATTTATACTTCCTATCACACTTTTTCTTCACAATCCTATCTAAACATGAACTGCATTTTTCTTTACAATTTTTGCTGATTGATAGATTTTTAAAGATCTTATTTATCTAAATTTAAGTTTATATTTCCTATGTTATTCAATTTTTTAATATTTACTGACAGTCTTTTTAGTTTCTGTGAAATGCCTGTCTCTATGCTTTGTCTATTTTTCTATTGGGATGTTGTTCATGTTGGTTTGTAGGAATTATTTTATTTTTCTTTGTCATCACTGGGGCTTCACTGTCCCAGGCTGACTTTTTCAGAAGACACAGAGACAGAGATAGAGAAAGACAACACAGCACCAGAGTTTCATTCAGTACAGTGGGGACACAGACTTGAATCTAGGTTGTGCACATGACAAAGTAAGTACACAATCCAATCCAAGTGAGCTATTTGCTTTTTTTTTTTTTTTACCTTAAATGAAGCCGCTTATTTGCGGTTAGATTAATGTTTGTCTTTGTCCCATTCAGCCAAATAAAGCCTCTATTGTTTAAACCTGTTCTCAACTCCCCACTGTGAATCCTTTTCTGTGCCAAAGCCCTAAAGCTAAACCCCTCTCTAATTAAAGTTTCAGCAAAAAGTAGTCAACTGAAGGGTGGGTATTATGTAAAGAGACTCTCATGCATGGAGCTCCAAGGTCCCAGGTTCAATCTCCCACCTCATCACCATAAGCCAGAGTTGAGCAGTGTGTGTGCGTGTGTGTGGTGGGGGGCTCATATGAAAATATGCCCACAAGGGAGCTGGAAGACAGTGAACTGGTAGAGTACACACACTACCATGAGTGAGGATCCAGGTTGGACTCCCATCTATCACATGGGAGCATCATGCTAAGGGGAAGCATCACCAGTGATGGAGAGGTACTGCAGTGCCTTTCTTCTCTTTGTCCCTCACCCTCAATATGAAAAAAAAAATTTCCACTTTAAAGGGATTTCCATTTCATTATTCTAGGCATTGATTTCTTTCCTCAACACTTGAAGAATCAAAAGAATTTCTTAGCTTCTCACATCCTTTCCAAGTACAGAAAGTGGACACTAGATATTCCAATGCAATAGCTTCAAAACCACTTAAATAACTTTTCTCTGTACAAAGATTTTCACCATATCTGATCACCTATCTACACAAATAAGGAATCTATAACCTGCAAATAACAAGTTCTCAAAGATCTGACAAATATCCCCAGTCCAGTCATTTTTCTTTAAAGTGCATATGTACTAATAAGAAAGTAGGTTTATCTTTAAAAATATTAACATGCCACAAACAAAAATACAACTGCAGAATTTTTACTGAAATAGAAATGATAAAGATGAAAAAATGAATTATTCTGATAGCAATTTTTAAGAAAACTAGTTCTTTAGACTAAACTATGTTCTTGCTTGGTTAAAGTATTTTAGATTTCACAGAACAAAAACAATAAAATAAAAAGGTCTACTTTTTAATAAACATAATCTTTATGTGGTGTTCCTCATGGTTTATTTGCAGTCCAAATCATGGACAAAAAATGATAATCCAACAATAAGAAGTAATAAAAATTAATTATATGTATATGTGAAGCAGTATATCTAAGGTCCAATTATGTTGTTGAGAACCTTCTTCCCACTCCTTACACTTCGTACTATGTGCCCTGAACCCAGTGTGCCACTGCCCGAATGTCCTTCTTCCCACTCCTAGCCACACCTGGTTAACCAACACCTGGCCTGCTTTCCTGGTTCAATCAAGGTGGGAAAAAAAGGAAAACATATTAAAAACTGAAGCAGGAAAGCATAGGATTTATCTCAATGGTTTAGAGAAGGCTGAAACTACATGAAGTTATATAAAAAAATTATTTAGGGGGCCAAATGGTGGCATATCTGGTTAAGCACACACATTACACTGTGCAAGGACCTGGGTTCAAGCCCCTGGTCCCCACCTGCAGAGAGAAAGCTTCACAGGTGGTGAAGCAGAGCTGCAAGTGTCTCTCTGTCTCTCTCCTCTCTACTTCCCCTTTCCCTCTTGATTTCTGGCTGTCTCTATCAAATAAATAAAGATGATAAATAATATATATTAAAAATTATTTAGGTAGTTGTCCTTTCCAACTCAGGAAAGTCACCCACACAATATTGTACATAATTAGACACCAATACCAGAGCTGCCAGTTCTGAGAGTAGGTGGAGAGTGGGTTTGTTTCATGGCATTGCAAGGAAGTGTGACATTACATAATTCTCATATGCAAGTACAAAGCAACAGGGGGATCCACTTTTAGTTTAGATATCAGCCAGCTACTGTCTCTTCCCATTCAAGATCAAGGAAGGAAGGAAAGAAGGGAGTGAGGGGGGAGGGAGGGAGGTAAGAAAGAAAGAAAAGAAAACATCTCTTCCTTTTTGCACAGTGTAGGGACGATTGCTACCAATCTGAGCCTGAGCATTCTGGTGACAATCAGAGGCAAAGGAATATAAGGATTTCATATTCATAGAAACACTGTCAATGTTTGCATTTATTCCAGTTACACTGGAAGCAAGAACTACTTTTTGTAAAAGCCTTGGTGATGCCCACCAAAGATCATTAGCCTTAGAAGAGCCCTGACAAGCTTCAGAGGTGACCACAATGACCGCAAGTCTGCACAATCCCCACCCCCAGCTCCACCAGGTACAAACAGGGAGGCAGATGACACATTCAAGCCCTCTCAATGGTGATATTCAATAGTTACACGTTGACTATTTGTAGTTTTCTCCATCTTTTCTTTTTAATAAAAGGAAAACACAAACCCCTAAAACACAATGAAAGGTCAATGAGACTGTTAAGTGAGAATGACAAGGCCAAGTTATGATAGAAAAGCTGTCCGAGCAATCTGCAGGCATCCAACCAATCAGGCAGCAGGGAGAAGGAGCAAGGGGACATCAGAAGAGCTGGGAAAGGTCAGGGAAGACTAGGTGGATGATATTAAAAAGGAAATAAGGAAAATTGGAAAAGGCAGAGTATTCATAAGTGGGGGCAGGAGAGACAGATGGACTGTCACGGAGGGTAAATTGCTCTCAGAGAGAATGAGAAATGTGCCAAGAATAGAGAGAAAATCAAATCCTGGGCCTACCACACAAGGTGGGGAAGGGAATAATAAAGACAAGTCTGCCAGCAAAATGATGTACAAATGGTATTTTTTCCAGGAATAGACTAATAAAATGCAGATGAAACCCATCAAGTTGAAAAATGCTTTTCATCACTTGCAATACAGCACAATGCGCTGTAAAGTGTAAGGCTGTGGAAGTCGGCAAGGAAAGGTTTGAATTCTGGCTCCATTGCTTACTACAATACGCATATCAAAACAAATCTACTAGGAAATTTTACAAGTGAGTTTTCTTACCTAACCTGCCTTATGAAGGGCACAAGAGCCTTGACCAAGCCTGGTATTTATATCAAAGTTGGTATTAAAAAAAAAAATCTAAGGACAGCTACAGCATCAGCTTGGCCAGTCAAAACAGACACCTGCTGATAAGCCATCCAGGTGTGTTAATGGCTGAGTGTTAGCCCTGACACACAGCTATGCCCAGAGTGGATTTGTGAACAGTGTTCAAAGCCTCACTCTGGAATAAAAACTACGTACTAGGTCAGCAAAATAGTTCACCTGGATAGTTGCCTGCTTTGCCATGTGTGCAGCCCAGGTTCAAGACTGACCTCTACCACAGGAAGTTCTCTTGCTTAAAAGAAAAAAAAAAAAAAAAAAAGTCAGTCAGGAACATGAAGCCTCAGCAAGAATAAAAAGAAACTACTTACTATAAATTTCTTATAAGTCAACTGGAAGAAGACATGCATTTGCTTTCCTCTCAAGAAGTACTGGTGAAAATTCTCACTGCTGGTCTAGGATGGATCCTTTAGTCTTCAGGTTTTAGAGAACTCCATCACTTCTATGACTCCTAATATTCATTTTTACCTCAGCTTCTATTAACTAATAGCATTTGCACAAAGAGAAATCTCTGCAGACTTTTTTTTTTCAATTTCTATGGAACTCAGCCCTCTCTCCTAAAATGATTTAAATACTACAAGATATTAGTAGAATGTGTTCCTGTCAATGAGAAATTCTCAGATTTTTCTTTTTCACCAAATTCTCAGACTACTGGCAACATTCCCCCCTCCAGGTGTGACAAAAGGAGAGGGTTTTCATCACCTGGATTGGGAAGAAGATGATGTAAATCGGTGCTGAAAATAGGCAGTCACTCACCCTGCTTTGATTCTCAGTCTCCTCACCTACGGGATGATCCCAGCAGTACAAAAAAGTTATTTCAACATCAAGCTCATGTTTGAACCTGTCTTAGACCCAGGCTCTATTCTCCATTTGGTGTTCACTCTTCATTTGTGTTTGAATTGACCTTGATCTTCCTCTGGTGCATGGTTCTCCCATCTGTCTCATGGAAAGTGAACATCTAGAATAATGTCTTCTTGGGATCTCCAATGACACGCTTCTGAGCCACAGAGAATGAGGCTAAGTACTGGGGATCCTCTCCTTTCCCTATAAGCAAACTATTTTTACTTGAACAGCTTCTCCATGTCTGTTTTATATATTATCTGATCCTAAAGCATTTTATTTGTTCAGAGGGAACCATTATTTAAGAAGATAAAAACTTTTTAAAACCCCATTAACATTCTATGCTTCTGTAACTAGACTTTTAAAAATTGTTTTAAAATACTTTTGTCTGTTAAAAATTGAGTGCTTGATATTCAAATCTTCAAGAGAGGGCAGTATGAAAAATATGGGGCCTTAGCCAAGGTGGAAGTGGATAGCTGGGTAATCATTGGATGGATGTCATTTGTTACAAATGCCCAGGGTACCAAGGGGCTTTTTTTTTAGGATAAGAGGGGTACAGTTCCACACAATTTCCACCACCAGAACTCCTTATCCAATCCCCTCCCTTGATAGCTTTCCTATTCTTTTTATCCCTCTGGGAGCATGGACCCAGGATCATTATGGGATGCAGAAGGTGGAAGGTCTGGCTTCTCTACTTGCTTCCCCACTGAACATGGGCACTGGCAAGTTGATCCATACTCCCAGCCTATCTCCCTCTTTCCCTATTGGGGTAGGGGTTTGGGGAGGTAGAGATCCAGGATACATTGCTTATCTGCCCAGGGAAGTCAGGTTGGCATCATGGTAGCATCTGGAACCTGGTGGCTGAAAAAGAGTTGAGATATAAAGCAGAACAAATTGGAGGCTGGGTGGTAGTGCAGCAGGTTAAGCGCATATGGCGCAAAGTGCAAGGACCAGCATAAGGATCCTGGTTCGAGCCCCCAGCTCTCCACCTGCAGAGGGGTCCCTTCGCAAGCAGTGAAGCAGGTCTGCAGGTGTTTTTCTTTCTCTCCCCCTCTCTGTCTTCCTTTCCTCTCTCCATTTGTCTCTGTCCTATCCAACAATGACAACTGTAAGAACTACAAGGGCAACAACAAGGGCAACAAAATGGGGAAAATAGCCTCCAGGAGCAGTGGATTCGTAGTGCTGGCACCGAGCCCCAGCGATAACACTAGAGGCAAAAGTAAATAAATAAACAAATAAAAATAAAGCAGAACAAATTGTTGACTAATCATGAACCTTAAGGCAAGAATACTGCAGATGAAGATTTGGGGGTCTCTGTTTTGGAAAAAGCCAGTAGGTCTATTTTAGGTATATTCCAAAAGGCCCATGACTTTACTAGTTTTTGCCTAAGCCTGACATCAGGGGCTTTTTAAATGCTTCTTTAGAAATCAATATTACCTTGTGTTGTCTTTAAGTCTAGGCCGATCCATGAGGAAATACATAAGTTACCGATAAAGCAGCAGAACCTAAGTTTCCTTTTGTTGCTGTGTGGAACAAATCACTACAAAATTAGAGGCTTGCAACAAGAGATTTATTATCTTGGTTCTAGTAGTCAGAAGTCTGAAAAAGGTCTCACTTGAACAAAGTTTAGATGTCGTAGAGCCATATTTTCTTCTGGTGGTTCTGGAAAGAATCTGATCTCTCGCCTTTTCTAACTTGTAGATGCTACATACATAAATGTCTTGGTTCTAAACCCCTTCTATGTTTTTTTTTTTTTTGCCTTCAGTCATTGGGGCTCACTTCTGGCAGCTTTTTTTTCTCAGTAGGACAGAATCAAAACTGAGAGAAGAAGGTAGATAGAGAGAAGAAGAGAAAGATAGACACCTGCAGACCAGCTTCACCACTTGTGAGTTGACCTACCTGTTGATTGGAAGCCAGGGGCTCAAACTGGGGTCCTTGTGTAGTCCATGTGTTTCGTACTATCAACCCCGTCTGTCTTCAAAGTCAATGATGACCACTCAGATCTCTCTTATGCATGACTCTTACCTGACTTTTCTGCTTCTATCTTTCCCTTAAATAATTAATTTTCCTCCATATAACACTCATAGTTCTATTGGGTTCACAGAAATAACTCATCCACAGTCAACTGACTGGTAACTTACTTTGTCACATAACAAAATACGTGTAGACTCCAGAAACCAGAATGCTACACCATTCTACTACTACAGGCAAGTTATGTGGAAGGAAATTAATTAGTTAATTATCCAGGACCTAATAGAGAGCAGGTGGTAGATAGAAGGTGTTAGAAGGAGAAAGCATTGTTATAAAACCAGCAAGCATTATTAGAGAATATCTGTAAACACTGACATTCAGGAAAGAAGGATGAGGAGACCAAAGCAGAAGTTGAGCGCTCTGGTCAGGCAAGATAGTATCAGAATGGAAGTATAACTCAAAGATGAAAAGGAAGAGATGGTTCGAGGTGAGCAGTAGAAGATGACCAAGCAGTAGAGGAATTAAGAGGGGTATAGACTGCAGGATGATACAGCTACTGAGAAATCCCAGTTTCATAAATGCAGCAGCTTTGTGCAGAGGCAGTATCGTAGCCAATGAGGTTTATCCGAGGTGTGATAATTGCTAATTGAAAACTTTTCTCATAAATGCAGCAAAGAATGCCTGAACTGCCTTTTACTGAGCACTGATTACACACCAAAGCCAAGCACTTTATGATCACTCAATTTAAATTCTCATGACAACCTTAAGAGATGAGCAGTGTTCACCCTATTTTTTAGATTTTTAAAAAATATTTAGAACCCATTTTAAAGATGGGAAGCTATAGCTTAGAGAGATGAAATAACTCAAATTTGGCAAGTTGGATTCTAAGTCAAACCTGACTCCAAAGTGCACTAAAGCTTAGCTTCCTCCTACCACACTCCCCGCATCTACACATGACTTTTACAGTAAAACTGAGGTGTTCAGGTAGACTAAGGATGGCCTTCATTTGTTTCTTGAGACCTTCAAATTTTTCATTTGAAATATGCTTGTGACTAAAGAATAAATTTAAAATTATATTTAAAAAATTTTAACCTATAACTTTCTTTTTATTTTATTTTATTTTTTTTTCTTTTTTATTTAAGAAAGGATTAATTAACAAAACCATAGGGTAGGAGGGGTACAACCCCACACAATTCCCACCGCCCAATCTCCATATCCCACCCCCTCCCCCGATAGCTTTCCCATTCTCTATCCCTCTGGGAGCATGGACCCAGGGTCATTGTGGGTTGCAGAAGGTAGAAGGTCTGGCTTCTGTAATTGCTTCCAGGTGTCATCAGGATGCCGGCCAGACTTCCCTGGATTGAAGACCCCACCAATGTGTCCTGGAGCTCAGCTTCCCCAGAGACCCACCCTACTAAGGAAAGAGAGAGGCAGACTGGGAGTATGGACCGACCAGTCAACGCCCATGTTCAGCGAGGAAGCAATTACAGAAACCTATAACTTTCTATATTAAGGGTGTGTGTGTCTGTATTAGTGGAAGCAGGGCCTGGCATATGCATTCTGGACCACTTTTTATTCAGCTAGATAGAGACAGAGGGAGAAACAACACAGCACCAGAGCTTCCTCCAGTGGCACAGCACCTCCCTTGTGGTGTCAAGGCAACAAACCTAGGTCATGAGCATGGCAAAGAAGTGCCTGGTGAATAATCTCTCCAGCCCTTTTGCAAGACTTTTAAAAAAAAATTTTTTTTTATTTATATACATATATTTGCCTCTGGGGTTATTGCTGGGCCTCAGTGCCAGCACTACAAATCCACTGCTCCTGGAAGCCATTGTTTCTACTTTTTTTTTTTTTGATAGAACAGAGAGAAATTGAAGGGAGGGATAGAGAGGGACAGAGAAAGATAGACATCTGCAGATCTGCTTTATCACTTGTGAAGCGACCCCCCTGCAGGTGGGGAGCAGAGGGCTCAAACCTGGATCCTTGTGCAGATTCTTGGGCTTACTGTGTGCACTTAACCTGGTGTACTACTGCCTGGCCCTGCAAGACTTTTTTTTTTTTTTAACTGCACTTCCTAGTTGCCAATAATTGAAGAGAGATACCTTAGGCTACATGTTCGAACTATGTTTTCCCAACTGACAAGCAATTTACAAATGTTAGCCATGCTTTCCTTTTAAAAGCACTGCCCGGGGAGTGTGGTGCTTGGTGTTAGAACCCTGTCTGAGCACTGCAAAGCCACAGGCAAAAGGCTTTACCTCAGTGTTTTCCTCCTTTCCTTGCTTTACTTTCCCTCCACCCTAGAAGCTATCTGTTCTTCCCTCCAGGTGTCTGATCATAAGGCAAAGTATTCGGCTCACTTAAGCTGCTAGAGGAGAGAAGGCCAATAATTTAATTTTGTTTTCCAGATTTTATTGGATGAATTCAAATTGACATCGATTCACCTCCAGCAGAAAACTCACCCACAGAATGACTTGACATTTGAATAAACAACATTCTTCTTTCTAACCTCAAGAGCACTAGAAAAATGCCTCTTCCCCCCAACATTTTGTTTATTTTATTTTAATGAGAGAGAGAGAGAGAGAAAGAGAGAGAGAAATACAGAGATCAGGGCACTGCTCAACTCTGGCTATGGTGGTGTTAGGGAATGAACCTGGGACCTCAGAGCCTCAGGCATAAAAGTCTTTTTGCAAAACCAACATGCTGACTTCCTAGTCTAGAAAAATATCTTTCAAGACTGAGCAATGGGGGGATCCCTACATAACAGAATCTCCATCCAGGGTCTGATGCTATCTAACCTGGAGGTTTCTCCTTCCACACACAGGCACTGGGTAAGAGTGGCAAGTAGCCTAGCCCACCAAAAAAAAAAAAAAAGTCTTCTCAAAGGGTTTTCCCCATATATCTGAACAAGAAGAGTAAGTCAGATTAGAAGAGTCAGAGACAATACACTAGAGAACAAGCATTTCAAATAAAACCAGATCATTTTACTCCCCTTCCACTCTTCAACAGTCCTCCATCACATATATAGAACTCATCCCAAACTACTAAGCAAAGTGAAAAGGGCTCTTATTCACCTGACCTTTGATGACCCATCCAGTCCATTTCCAAGACTTTCTCCAACTGATAGACAGTTCCTGATTTTATCAAACAAGTCATAGTCCTCAAGTGTACCCTGTCTAATGGGATGCACATGCCTGTTGTTCTACCTGCCAAATAAATTCTTCACCTTAGCTCCCACTATGTTAACTAAGTCTTGTGAAGCCTTTAAGACCCTGGCTTGCTGTTCTTCTGTATATCCATTCTTTCACTTTTGTTGCCAAAACAATTGTGTCACATATGTACCATCACTAAATATGTGTGATCCAAAGCAGACAAGGCATTGTTTCCCTCCACAGCTGCTCTGACTTCTTTTTATCATCCTTGACTCGACATCAGAGTTGAGTTTTTCTTCCTCAGTGATGTACATACATTGCAATATATACATATACATAAGAACTAGAAGTTAGTGTTAAGAAACACTTTGAAGAAATGTAAAGTGAAATAAGGGACTAAAGAATACCTGGAGAAAGTATTTAGGACTTTCTACATTTCAAACAAAAAAGTACCCATGAGGAACTGAGATTTGAACAGAGCTTAATGAGGGAGATATATACATATATACAAACCAGCTTCCAGGTGACTGAGGGGCCAGATAGACTAGGGTTTAAATACTCATACTGACTCTTGTTGTCATTTCTTCTTGCATTAATAACTGCCCTGACCCTTAGTTGTTCCTTTCTACAGAAAAGAAGTATTGTAACTATCTTAAGGAAATACTACAGAAATTAAGTGCAAAGCACCTATCAGTGCCCAAAATATGTTTAACAATTGGTATTTTATGCTCCTATGTGAAAACTTAAAGGCCCACATTTCCGTGAAAAGAACATTAAAAAATACATCATGTTTCAGACTTGGTTGTCTTAAGAGGTACAGCTGAAATTGGTGAAGGTTTTTGTCCAAGAAGAGGTGAAGGTTTTTGTCCAAGAAGAGTTAAGTATGGACATCCCTTAGATGAGTGATCATTAACTCTTTTCACTTTGTGACGGGTGATTCAAAACGTCACAATTATGAAAGAACCCAGAGACCATCCAAATCCACCACCTAACATCATAATTTCCAAAGAAGAATCAAAGACCCAGTGGTACTGCTGAGAAACACAACAGGGTTTGGAAACTTCAAAGGGCAAGGGTAGAGAGTAATTAAAAGTTAGCTGCCTCAAATTGGTTTTAGAAGCAGGTGGGGTATAAATAATACATAAAATAAATAACAAAGATTAGCACTTTTCTTCTTAGACAGCAGCAGAGACTGCCTGAAGCTGATAAACCAGAAACCAACTGAAAAAACCTTAGAGAGATGACAGGCAGACACTAGCTGACCTTCAATTATAAAAAAGGGTGACAGTGTTCAAATTAAAAGGATAGAGTGTAGTAAAACTGTTCTCAAAGAAACAGAGTGGCAAGATGCAGCTAGAAAGTAAAGTATCTTCTTCCTCAATAAATACTTTTATTGAAAAAAAAAAGTGTGTGTGTGTGTGGGGGGGAAAGTCATTTTATTGTAACTTACTTTAGACACAAATTTCCCTAAAGTGTTCACACTCCTTCCTTCCTTCTTTCCTCTCTCCTTTCCTCCCTTCCTTCCTTCCTTCCTTCCTTCCTTCCTTCCTTCCTTCCTTCTTTCCTTCCTTCCTTCCTTTTCCTTTCTTCCTTTCTTCCTTCCTTCCTTCCTTCCTTCCTTTTCCTTTCTTCCTTTCTTTCTTCCTTCCTTCCTTCCTTCCTTCCTTCCTCTCTCTCTCTCTTTCTTTCTCTCTCTCTCTCTCTCTCTTTCTTTCTTTCTTTCACTTGTTCAACAAATATTGATGTATAGTCTTAAGGACCCAGGTTCAAGTCTCTGGTCCCCATCTGCAGGGAGAGAAGCTTCACTAGTGGTGAACCCATGCTGCAAGTGTCTCTATGCCCCCTTCCTTCTCTATTCCCCCCCTCCCTCTCAATTTCTTTCTGTCACCATCAAGAAATCCAAAAATTATAAATAATAAAATTGGGACTTTAAAACAAAAAAATTAAATGAAGAGCCTAAAAAATTCCTGGAGGTAATATTTCAGATGTCCTAGAAAGACAAACAGAAAGGCTTCTTGAGAAACTAAGATTTGAGCAGAGTCTAACAAAGCCATGCAGGTTGAGGCAGGGTAGGGGGTGGGTGAAGGGTAGAACATTCTAAACAAGGGAACAGCTTTACAGAAACTCTGAGGCAGGATTAAGTGCACGTGGCGCATAGCACAATGACAGACGTAAGGATCCCGGTTCCAGCCCCCGGCTCACCACCTGCAGGGGAGTCGCTTCACAGTGAAGCAGGTCTGCAGGTGTCTGTTTTTCTCTCCCCCTCTTTGTCTTCCCCTCCTCTCTCCATTTCTCTCTGTCCTATCCAACAATGACGACATCAATAACTACAACAGTAAAAAACAACAAGGCCACAAAAGGGAATAAATAAATAAATATTAACAAAAAGAAAAAAAAAACATGCTTGTTAGCAAGAAACAATAAAGAGGTTAGGGAGGGTGAGCTAATGTGGCAAGGGGAAAGGGCAATAGGCAATGTGGTCAGGAAGAAGCTCCACTGATTAAAACCACCATTTTCTTTTATTATTATTATTATTCCCCTTTTGTTGACCTTATTGTTTTATTATTGTTGTAGTTATTTTTGTTGTTGTTATTGATGTTGTCATTGTTGCATAGGACAGAAATGGAAAGAGGAGGGGAAGACAGAGAAGGGAAGAGAAAGACAGACACCTGCAGACCTGCTTCATTGCCTGTGAAGCGACTCCCCTGCAGATGTGGAGCCAGGATCTCAAACCAGGATCCTTACATAGGTCCTTGCACTTAGTGCCACGTACACTTAACCCATTTTGCTACCACCTGACCCCATAATTATTATTTTTTTAAAGGCACTAGGATTGTTGCTAGGGTTCAGTATCTACATGACAAACCCACCACTCCCAGTGGCCATTTTCCCTAATTATTTATTTGTTTGATAGGACAGATAGAAATTGAGAGAGAAGACGGAGGCAGGGAGGGAGAGAGAATGAGAGATATCTGTAGACCTGCTTCACTACTCATGAAACTTCTCCCCTGCAAGTGGGCAAGAGGAGCTAGTAGCTGGGTCCTCATCTATGGTAATGTATGTATTTAACTGGGTGTGCCACTACCTGGCCTCAAAACACCATTTTTGTTGTCATTACCTTACTGGGTCAACTTTGGTATTAATCAAGTGTCCATACATGTCATGGGTCCAATTTGAGTATCTCTTAGTCTTCTAATAATCTACTGATTTGTCCTTTCTAATACCACTTTGTTAACTGAGTTTTACTTAGGAGACAGAAATAACATCTGTAAATGGATAGGAGTCTGTATCAACCTGCCAAAGCCCATGTTCAGCAGGGAAGCAATTACAGAAGCCAGACCTTCCACCTTCTGCACCCCATAATGATCCCGGGTCCATACTCCCAGAGGGATAAAAACAGGGAAGGAGGGGACTGGATACGGCATTCTGATTGTGGGAATTGTGTGGAATTGTACCCCTCTTATCCTATGGTCTTGTCAATATTTCCATTTTATAAATAAAAATTAAAATTAAAAAAAAGAAATAGCACTTATAAATAGAATGGAGAAAATTTACCATTAAAAATTATTAGGCACCATAAAACAGCCCAACCAGTAGAGCATACGCCTTGCTACCCACACAGCCCATATTCAAGCCTAAGCAGCACAAAGAAGTGTCATGGAACTGAAAGAAGTTTTGGTACTGTGGTGTCTTTCCAGGTCTTTCTTTGTATCTCTATCAGAAATAAAATACCTTATTAAAAAAGTTTGTTTGAGAGTGGAATGAAATTGCACATGTCTGAGGTGCTGGTACCACAAAGAAATTTAAAAACCTTACTAGAGTGCTGATAATGTGTGACTTAGTAGGTAGAGCCCATGTCATGCCATGCCTCAGACCCTGGGTTCAGTCACCAGAATGACATGGGAGCATCATGGATCACACTATAGAGAGGGGTAAGGAGGGGACTTCATGGATGATGGAGCAGTGCCTTGGTATCTTTCCTCTCTTTCTTAAAAAAAAAAAAAAAGTAGGATATATATTATATTGGCAGTACTTTAGGTGGTGGACATGGTGTAAAACAATACAACTATAATCTTGTAATCTTAAAAAACACCATCAAATCACCAGTAAACAAATAAATAAAATACTCTAAGTTTAAAATTAGGATTGCAAGTGATTCAGTAGCACTGCACATACACAAGACTTGGGGTTAATTCTGCAGAACAACACACAAAAAAATCATTAGCTAGTAAAATATTGCTAACCACTAGAAGGGTTGAAAGAGACATTTACAAAGACAGAACAGAAAATGTAAGCAGTAGCTACTAGCTTCTAACCAAATTGGGAGCAAAGATTAAAAAAGGAACTCTCCTACCAAGGCTGAGAATCAATCCTTTCATTAACAAGATCTTGAGAATTGGCCTGTGATGATAGAGCCCATTTGAGATTGATAGTCATGAAACTCAAGTAAGTCAATCAATTACAGTTACAAGTTTTTTCAAGCAGCAATCAGCTCCTTAGATATACAACGTAAGTGGCAAAGTGTGTAGGAAGAGAGATTTGACCTGAAACAGAATTTTTCTGGTTGAGAGGAACATAGGGAAATAGAAACAATAAAGTTGAGGATTTATGCCAGGGCCTTACCTAGATAGTAAAACAGAAGAAAGTACTGAGCTCAGTGGATTAAAGATCTTGGCAGAGTCAAAGAAATGTTATAATCAGATACTTGAGAGAGTGAGCTGAAAATATATTTAAGAGGATAGTTTAGAAACATTATACTTAAAACTGAGTTATTGTCATAAAATGTTCTTACCATAGCAGTATTCCAAAAAGTTATTTTCTGTGGGGTTTTTTTTTGTTTGTTTGTTTTGCAATGATGGAAATATTCTGTATCTGAATAGTCCAAGATGGTAGCCACTAGCCATAATTAGTTGATATTTTAAATGTGGCTGGAACTACTGAGAGACAATTTTTTACCTTTTTCTGTTGTTTGTTTGTTTATTGTAATGTTTTACAATCAATAGTAAATACAATAGTTTGTACATGCATAACATTTCTGTTTTCCACATAATAATACAACCCCCACTAGATCCTCTGTCATCCTGTTCCAGGACCTAAACTCTCCCCTCACCCCCCATCTACCTCAGAGTCTTTTACTTTGGTACAATATAATTTTTAAAAAATATTTATTGATTTATTCCCTTTTGTTGCCCTTGTTGTTTTATTGTTGTAGTTATTATTATTGTTGTTGTTGTTGGATAGGACAGAGAGAAATGAAGAGAGGAGGGGAGGGTAGAGGGGGTAGAAAAAGATAGACACCTGTAGACCTGCTTCACCTCTTGTGAAGCAACTCCCCTGCAAGTGGGGAGCTGGGAGCTCGAACTGGGATCCTTACACCCGTCCATGCACTTTGCGCCATGTGTGCTTAACCCACTGTGCTACCACCTGACTCCCTTAATACAATTTTTTTAAGATTTTTTTTTTTTGCCTCCAGGGTTATTGCTGGGGATCAGTGCCTGCACTCTGAATCCACTACTCCAGGAGGCTATTTTTCCCCTTTTGTTGCCCTTGTTGTTTATCATTGTTGTTGTGGCTTCATAGAACTGAGAGAAATTGAGAGATGAAGGGAAGACAGAGAAGGGGAGAGAAAGATAAGTATCTACAGACCTGCTTCACCACTTGTGAAGCAACCCCCCTGCAGGTGGGAAGCCAGGGGATTGAACCCAGATTCTTACGCCGGTCCTAAAGCGTTTTGTGCCATGTGTGCTTAACTTGATGCACCACCGCCCAGTCCCTGCAATACAATTTTTTACTCTAATTAACGAAATAAGTAACAACAAGCAGTTACTATATTGGATGATGTTGACCCAGTATAAGACCACAAGGACTGTGGCTGTATGTGGTAAAGAATAAGAACCACTATAGGGGAGACAGTCAAAAAATTGGGAGACTAGAAGTTGAATAAATCATCCATGTGGAATTTGAAAATACCAATAATGATGGTACAACCAGCGTAGAAAGAAAAATGCTAAATAAGGTTATTTGATTTTCAGTGAATTGGTTTAGTTGTAAGGACTATAGATAGCTGCAACAAAGGAGGGTAGTGAATGGTATGGTCTGAAGGAGCTGACTTCTTCAGGAATGAGGAAGGAGGAATGATCTGGAAGTAGTAAGAAGGAGAAGAGAGGACACATAGTAAGTACCACCTTCAGTGGTAGGTAGGAAGTGAAAGAAACAGCTACAATGTGAGAGGATGGTTATAGAAGAATCAGTGACTCCAGAGAGACTCAGTTTTCAGACAGAGCAAGAAGAAATATTCCTAAGAGAGTTTGAAAATACTGGTAATTCACCCAGTGGCAGACATAAGATTTTTCAAGGGCAAAGTGAAAGGGTCAGAGGAGTCAAGACAGATGGTTTATTGGAAAGCCCACAGTTTGGAAAGTACCTACAAGGGAAGAAGAATCCTGGGTCAACTGAGAGACTTAAAGTCTTATGGTAAGTAAAGGAAACACAGATAAATGTATGCAATGTGCCTTGTGGTCACTGAGAGCACACTTTTCGCAAATTTTTTTGAAAAATTCACAATAAGAAATACCAATATAGTAAAAATACTAATATAAGCAGTGCTACACTGTTGTACACGTAGTGCAACAAAGGCTTGACCAAATGGTACCTATCTTTGCTGGCTGCCATACGGTTTATTTCCTTATTTCTTCTTTTTTCATTAAAAATACAATGTGGTCACAAGCCATTAAACTGATTACCTGGCTTTGTAATTTGAAAAACAATGGCTTACTATAAGGTGAATAATCAGATCTGGTTATATAGTTCTTAAGATTATCTTTTGGAGCTACTCTCTTCCCTGATTCAGCTTTCTATTCATTTTTCTAACTATGACACCATCTCTACAGACAATACTTTGGGTCATCCTGCATGTTAGCTGTCAGACTCGGGCAAAAACTAGTAAAGTTATGGGCCTCCTGAAATATACCTAAAATAGACCTACTAGCTTTTTCCAAAATGGAGACCCCAAATCTTCATCTGCAACTTTCTTGCCTTTAGGTTCATGATTATTTAATTTGTTCTGCTTTATATATTAATGCTTTTCCAGCCATCAAATTGCAGATGCTACCCTGATGCCAACCTGACTTCCCTGGGTAGACAGCCCCACCAACATGTCCTGGAGCCCCACCTCCCCAGACCCCTGCCCCACTAGGGAAAGTGACAGTCTGGGACCTGGCAATGCCCATATTCAGCATAGCAGCAACTATAGAAGCCAGACTTTCCACCTTCTGCACCCCATAATGATCCTGGGTCCATGTTCCCAGAGGGATAAAGAATAGGAAAGGAAGGAGTGGAAAACAGAGTTCTGGCAGTGGGAATTTTGTGGAATTGTACCCCTCTTATCCTATGGTCTTGTCATTATTTCTATTTTATAAATAAATTTAAAAAAAAAGATTATCTTATAGACACTTTGGAAAGATGAAGCAAGTTTCCTTCTCTGTCATGGTTATGTTTCTCTCAAGTAAGTTTTGGCTTAGAGCTGGTGGGGGTAAGAACAGCACTGAGGAGAGAAAATGATCAGAGAATACAAAAATTGAACAGAAGTTTGGGTGAAAAGATTCTACAAAGATGCATTTCTTGGCTTCATATGTAACTAAAAGAAGAATAAGTAGTCAGAGTGTCTTAATAAGGAGTCGAAAAAGTCCCAAATAATAACCACGGTGATGGTATATACAGTGGAGATTAGCTGTTTTGTACCTACTTTATATTAATATTTCATGTGAGTTACATTCAGCATAGAATCACTGCTTAAAGACATATTTCTTTAACCATAGGGCTGTCTAAGATCACCTAATCAAAGGACTGAGCCAAACAGAAAAGACACCTGGGAGTCTTCAAACGTACACACCTCCTTTTTTGGGGGGGGTATCTCTTTTTTATATAAAATGGAAATATTGATAAGACAATAGGATAAGTGGGATACAATTTCACCAATCTCTACCACCAGAACTTTGTATCCCATCCTCTCCATTGAAAACTCTCCTATTTTTATCCCTCTGGGAGCATGGACCCAGGATCATTACAGGGTGCAGAAAAAGGGAGGTCTGGCTTCTGTAACTGCTTCTCTGTTGAATATGGGCATTGGCAGGTCGATCCATAATCCCACCCTGTCTCTCTCTTTCCCTAATGGGGCAGGGATCTGGGGAGGTGGGGCTCCAAGATACATGGTGAGGTCATCTGTCCCAGAAGGTGAGGTTGGCATTATGGCAGTATCTGGAATCTGGTGGCTAAAACAGAGTTAAGATATAAAGCAGAACAAATTGTTAAATAATCAGGAACCTAAAGGCAAGAAGACTGCAGATTAGATTTGAGGTCTCCATTTTGGAAAAAGCTAGTAGGTCTATTTTAGATATATTCCAAGGGACCCATAACTTTTTACTAGTTTTTACCTGAGTCTGACAGCTAACATGAAGGGTGACCCAAGGTATTGTCTGTGGAGATGGTGTCATAGTTGGAAAAAGGACTAGAAAGCTGAATCAGGGAAGAGAGTAGCTCCCAAATATGGAAAAAGTATATAAATATTATTAACTGTAAACCCCATCAATTTGATCTGGAGCCCATATTCAGCACAGGAGCTTATGTAACTTTTGCATTCCTGAGGATCTGAGCTCACATTCTAGCTGCACTAGTTTCAGGACTGATCTTCCTCAAGTGGTAGAGTATGTTACCCAAACCCCCTTCTAGAATAGGGCTGTCCCTTCTGTTGTTGATCCACATTGAGGGCAAGGTCCTATAGAGGCCCACATGAGGGTACAATATGTTGTTTCTGATGGAGGTAACAAGTGACAGTGGAAAGAAGGATCTGTTCTAGGCCCATCACATCTGTGTGGGAACCCCAGGACTCCCTGAATAGGGCCCCAGGTGATGGGGTGGCCTGGCAGGGACCAAAGAGCCATCATTGAAGTATGCTGGTCTTTAGCCCTTATCCAGCTTTTGTAGTCCTTACTTTGTCAGACAAAGTTAGCCTTGGAGTGAGTGAGGGAAGTGAAATAGGAAGCAGTTGAGGAGGGAGGGTATCTAGATCTAAGTAGAAACTATTTGATTAGGTACTTTATGGTGTCTTTTTTAGGTCTTTCTACTTGTTTGGTTCATCCACTGACTCACTATGCACTACTGTGCACTTTTGCTTTTCCCTTAAGGTATGGATACATGTGTACATATGCCCCATCTCATGAGCCCTGGTCTACATCTAGATTTTGAAGCTTTGTTAGGAAGTGCATTACTCAAAATGGAATCAAAGTGTCCTCCTACAAGCTGGGAAAGATCTCACCAGAGTAAATGAAGCTGGAGGGCTGAGATGCCATGCCTGACATCTCTGGACACAGTTTGAAGTGAAACATGTCAAGGTGGTACTGGCTGCACTGATTAGGTCAAGATCAAAGGATACAGTACCAATTGGTATAAACTGAGAGAAGCATGCAGAAGAGCGAGCCCCATTCCAGAGGTTCCAGGACTAGGACTGAGTTTGGAGTATTGCCCCAAATTAAAAATCTCTGGGTGAAGGGTAAGGATAGATGTCACTGTGTGTGTGTGTGTGTGTGTGTGTGTGTGTGTGAGAATAGAGACACAGAACTTTGGTGGCGGGAATGGTGTTACTATACACTCCTATTAATTTATAGTCTCACATATTACTATTTAATTAATAGGAGGGGACAAATGGATTGAATGTCTCAAACTTCCTAATGCATAGACTGTAGTTTTGAGTATATATTCCTTCGATCTAAGCACTTAAGGCTTCAAATTGGTAATCTGATTGAATTTTAACAGTGGGCTCAAACTGTTAATACATCTCTAATAATGACTTTTTCTTTGAAATATTAAATCACCTATAAGCTTAGACCAGGGAGAACAGAAGCAACTGGTGGCATCACTTTATAAGATACAGCTATATGTAAATAGCATTAAAGGACATAAATTATGGTGAGGTCTTGTATGATACAGGGAATCCTAACAATGGGATTTTCAAAGTTAACCCAATTGCCAAATACTTTGGTTATAACAATAACTATCTATTGCCTGTTAAAAGCCTAAGACAGAAGGAATCTTCCCCACTCTGTACACACCCTTTTTAAGATTTGTCACAATACAAATTCGTCTCTGATACAAATTTAGTACTAGAAGTTAATGAACTTTGAAATGTGGAGAACTCTATCATATTTGAAGGAGATACATGCTACACTTCAATTAATCAATAGATGCATGGTTTCCAAAGTAATTTGGCGAAAGACTGCCTCAAAGATCAAAAAAAAAAAAAACTTGTATTATTCTTGTTAAAAAGCAGCATTCTTTCTACCACTTTCTACCCTCAGAGGAAACAAGCAAAGAAAAGAGTGGAAAGGGTAGGAAATCTGAAATGAAGCATTCACAGGATTTAATAATGTTCCTCCATTTAAAAAGGTAAGTTCTCAGGAAAGTATGGAAAGCTGTTGTGAAACATGCCCTCCTACCTAACGTCCCACTATAAACCTCTAGTGATGAGAAATAACAGAAAAGAGAAAAATGAATCCAAGTTAAAGTTTTCTTTATATTTCCCCAGAGCAAAAATATTTCAAGCTAAAATTACTACTTTTATTTAGTGGAGATATGGAACATTTTTTTTACCTATTGCTAATAGAGGCTACATTTTATTTTTTCTCATTCATATTTTCTATTGATTAAGCTAAAATCTTGCACATGATTCTTAATGCAAGAAACAAACAGCAAGCAGACAGCTGTGGTGCTATAGTCAACGACTGCCACCTCTCCAGATTCAAAGGAGGTCTCGAAACTTTACATCAGGCTCAACCTGATGCTGTTGACTGGCTACGGAAGAAGGGCAAACGCTAGAAGAAGAAACAAGAAGGTGCCTTTTTTTTTTTGCCTTCAGGGTTATTGCTGGGGCTCAGTGCCTGCCTGCACTATGAATCCACTGCTCCTGGAGGCTATTTTTCCCCTTTTGTTGCCCTTTTGTTGTTTATCGTTGTTGTTGTTATCATTGTTGAATAGGACAGAGAGAGATCAGAGAGGAGGTGAAGATGGGGAGGGGGGAGAAAGATGCCTGGTTCACTTGCAGACAAGCTTTACTACTTCTGAAGCGACCCCCCTGCAAGTGGGGAGCCAGGTGCTCTAACCTGTATCCTTACACCGTCCTTGTGCTACTGCCTGGCCCCTGGAGGTGTCAAAATTTACACATATATACAGAAGTTTAAATCCTGCTAAAGATTTTGTTTTCACTAACTTGTAGTGTTTATTTCAGTTTTGTATTTGGTTAAATCCCAGAGAGAAAGTGGACAGGCCCTATAGTTCTTTATTATAATTAAGTCTGAAGGACACTTTTGCTTCTCCCTTAAAAATCTGTGAATCAAGAAAAAAAAAAAAACTGAATTAAGTCGGGAAATATCTTAAGTGCTGGGTGGAGGTAGGTAGCACAATGGTAATGCAAAGAGACTCACATGCCTGAGGCTCAGGTACAATCCCCTGTACCACAATAAGCCAGAGCTGTGCAGTGCTCTGGTGTTAGAAAGAAAGAAAGAAAGAAAGAGAGAGAGAGAGAGAGAGAGAGAGAGAGGAAGGAAGGAAGGAAGGAAGGAAGGAAGGAAGGAAGGAAGGAAGGAAGGAAAGAAAGAAGGAAGGAAGAAATTAAAAGTCTTGAGTGCCAAAGCAGTCTTCAAACTTCATTTTGACACTATCTTTTTTTTTTCTTTGACTTGGCATCAAAAGGACATGTAGAGAGTAAGACAAGGAATTTTGCAATTCAGTGGGCTGGCAATTTGGTCAAGCTCAGTTTGAATGGTTTGGTCTTCCTCTACTCATTTCTGTGAGTGACTGGCTAGTCTAGTTGCCCTCATTCACAGCTCTGGCAGCCAGTCACTTCAGACTATCAGTATTATGACTCTAATTTGTGTGGCCTCTCCTCCTCCAATAATTAGAGCAGGCCTTTTTCATGAGGGTGGATGCATTTCATAAGAATGACAATAGCGGGCCCTGGTGGTGGCACACCTAGTTGAGCGCTCACATTATAGTGCTCAAGGACCCGGTACAAACCCCTGGTCCCCACCTGCAGGGGGAAAGCTTCACGAGTGTTGAAGCAGGGCTGCAGGTGTCTCTCTCCCTCTCTATCTCCCTCACCCTCTCAATTTCTCTCTGTCTCTATCCATTAATAAATAAATTTTTTAAAAGATTTTTTTAAAAAAGTAAATTAAAAAAAAAAGAATGACAATAGCAGCTGCAAGGTTCCCTATAGGCAAGACTCAGAAGTCTCAAAGTTTCTCCAGCATACTACTGATATGCTGTTACAGGCCCAAAAATGACTCAGGAAATAGGAAAGTAGACTTTAATGATGGAGGGACAAAAAAAGTCAGATTGCAGAGAAAGGGGACAAGTTCATCAAGGGCCATTATGCTAACAGAACACTGCAATCCTCCCTCTGGTGCTAATGATTCATATGAAACACACTAGTCCCCTGCAAACCCCAAGATTTCCCGGGTCTTATTAGTCATAAAATCAGGCTTAGAGTTCATGATTCAAAGTTTTCTGATTTATATCTGGTGCCAAAGCACTTGAGACTCTGTGGTTCGGTAATCTGGGCAAGACTAAGTTGGAATTATTCCTTTATACCCTCTGTGATATAAGCTGAGTTTATATGTTTCTGTGGTTATATGGCAAGTCGGCCAGGAACTAGATGTCAAAAGATAAGTATGACAGTTTATTGCAACTGTTGACCAAAATGCCCTCATCCTTCAGTGGTCAAACCAGACTTCTTAATATGATTGTAAGAAGTAGTCAAAGCTGAATTTTGTCATTTGAGGAAACTGGTTAGGAAAGTAGAAAAGTCAACAAAAGGGCAAAAGACAATAAGGATGTGTTATCAAGAAAATTCAATATATATATATATATATATATATATATTTATAAATTCAGTCTGTCTAGAAGACCAGGAAAGTTGCAGAAGAATGAAACTGAAGCACTGTATTTCACCAAACACAAAAGTAAATTCCACGTGTATCAAGGACTTGGATTTTAGGCCAGAAACTATCAGATACTTAGAGGAAAACATTGGCAGAACTATTTTCTGCATAAATTTTAAAGACATCTTCAATGAAATGAATCCAATTACAAAGAATACTGAATCAAAAATAAACCAGTGGGACTACATCAAATTAAAAAGCTTCTGCACAGAAAAGATACCACCACCCAAACAAAGAGACCCCTCACAGAATGGGAGAAGATATTTACATGCCATACATTAGACAAGAGTTTAATAACCAAAATATACAAAGAGCTCACCAAACTCAGCAACAAGAAAACAATTTTTTATAGGCACAGTAGTTTATTTGGAACTTAGAATATTTTTTCTTATGAGTTTTAGAGCCAGGAAGATAGTTCAACGTGATAGATTACCTGTTTGCATAGCTAGAACCCAGGGGCCTGCAGGGAGGGGTACTGAAAAAAGTTCTACAATTGGTTTGTGGTGACAGTCTCATATAGTTATAAATTTCCTAAAGAGCTCTATACACAAAAATCTACTTCATGGAATGTAACGTATTCACACCATAGAATGAATTTCATCTTATGTAGATGATACCCAATAGGGCTATTTATACTAGTGAGGGGCCTTCAAGGGTATCCATAACCAGTGCCTCTGATAACTCCCACAGACATAGCCCCCCAAAATCAATAACCTCAAAGGTTTAAATCATAAAAGTTCAAAAGTCCCAAATTCCAAAATCCTGAACATCACAATGGACTACTACTCAGCTATTCAAAATGGTGAATTTACCTTCTTTACCCCATCTTGGATAGAGCTTGAAGATATCATGTTAAGTGAGATAAGTCAGAAACAGAAGGATGAATATGGGATGATCTCACTCAGACAAAAGTTGAAAAACAAGATTAGAAGGGAAAACATCACAATCTGAAGAGAGAGAAAAAAAAGCAAAAATGTTAGAGAAGAACCAAAAGTTCTTGCTTAGACACTTTTGAAAAGATGTTTGCTGACAGATATCTAAGAAGTAGCAGTAGACATATCTGACACAGAGAACGAGGTAATCTGCAGGCCTCACAAGTGCACAGGTGCCATGCTAAAAGTATAGTAATCACCTGCACAGTGTGTGCTGCTAAAGGGACACGCAGGATACTAACCTCCTCAATTCACATCTCTCACTTAAGAACACCTCCTCACAGCTTCTCAAGGAACAATGTCACAGATCTCTCCCACAATGTTGGGAAAGCTTGTGTCAGAGGGAAAGAAGAAAAAGAAAGAAAGAAAGAAAGAAAGAAAGAAAGAAAGAAAGAAAGAAAGAAAGAAAGAAAGAGAGAAAGAGAGAGAGAGAGAGAGAGAAAGAAAGAAAGAAAGAAAGAAAGAAAGAAAGAAAGAAAAAGAAATAAAGTAAATACATACCACTAAGAAAGTAAAACAGTAAAATAGCCATGGGTGAACAGTTTAAATTTTTTTTTGTTTATTTTTCTTTTTTTACTCTTTAAAAATTTCTTTATTGGGGTATTTCTTTTTATTTTTTTGTTTATTTATAAAACGGAATTATTCACAAGGCCAGAGGATAAGAGGGGTACGACTCCATATGATTCCCACCACCAGAACTTTGTATCGAATCCCCTCCCTTGATAGCTTTCCTATTCTTTAACCCCCTGTGAGTATGGACCCAGGGGTCATAAAAGCACTGCTCAGCTCTGGTTTATCTTGATGCTGGGCACTGAACCTGGGATCCAGGAGCTTCAGGCAGAAAAGTTGTTGCATAACCATTATACTATCTCCCCTACACACTTTTCAACCCTCTTATCACTTTTCTTTTTCTTTCACCACTTGAATGACAGTTTTCAGGATGTTGACTTTTAGGATTCAAGCACTTAGAAATATTTATTTGGAGATTATAGCCCAAACCCACCCATAATACTTAAAATCATAGCCCAAACCCACCCATAATATTTAAAATAATCCCCTCTTCATTTGCAAAGCCTTATGGAATGTGAATATCCAGACATGTCTTCATCTTCCTCTCATCTTCATCTTCCACTCTTCTTCTTCCCAATCTTCCAGTAACAGTGACTTTCTTCTGCTTCTTGATCACACTTGGTCCTGGTTTAGAGTGTTAGTGTAATCTCTGATCTGACATGCAAATAATGGCCTATCCACAATAGCCACCTACTCACTATATATATCATCCTGTTTTAGTCCTCTGCAGTGCCTTATTTCCACCTGATATTATACTATTTTATTATTATTATTACTATTATTATTATTATTTTACTGGTTTATTCACTAGAATGTCCTTGGGATCTTTTAAAGTGGATACCCCTACTCCCAGCACATTCCTTAATGCATAGATAGTATCAGGAGATATTCATTGAATGGATAGTGGATTTAATGAGTGAATAATTAAGATAATTAGAAAGTCATGCAGAGAAAATTGCTGACACTCTCATTTCTCCCCAAGAAAAGACACTTAAACTTCATGCACTCACCCTTTGAGCTATAGAAATGATGCAACACACACACACACACACACACACACACACCAAAAAAAAAAAAAAAGATGACTTATTTGACCTGGCTAATAATAAGAAGACGACCTTATACCAGGGCCAGAAAAATAGCATACTTCAATAATGCACTGCTTTGCCAGGTGTCTGACTCAAGACTAAATTTGGCTCACACTATATTGAAAGAAGCTTCGGTGCTGTGGTTTCTTCCACCACCACCCTCCAGCCTCTCTATGCAAAAAAAAAAAAAAAAAAGTCAGCCCAGAACAGTGAAGCCCCAGTGACAAACAAACAAAAAACATGAATTGCAGTGAAACCTCCTTAAACTCTCTGAAATTAACTATGTATATGTTAATTGGAAGAATAGTGTTTGCTCAACTCAGAGCACACTGAGTGCTCAGGAGCAAACCCTGATAAGTAAAGCTCCAGCAAAGGGGAATTTATTTTAAATGTACAAAGAAAAAAATAATTAGAAATAACATTTTATTGGGGCTGTGGAGACAGCATAGTGGTTGTGCAAAAGCCTTTCAAGCCTGAGGCTCTGAAGTCCCAGGTTCAATCCCCAACCCCACCATAAGCCAGAACTGAGCAGTGTTCTGGTGTCTCTGTCTCTGTCTCTCTCTGTGTGTCTTTCTCTCTGTATCTACTCTTTCTCATTACAATAAACGAAATAAAATATTTAAAAAAAAAAAGAAATAACATTTTATTGAGGCAGGGAACCACAACAGTAATTCCCATATCTTGGGAGATATAAGGCTCCATTTTAACTTCTTTTAGTCACTAGCAACTTAGTTGCAGGAAGTTTTTCCATTTTCTTCATCAAGATCATAGCCTAGTGTGAACATGACCTGGGGGATGTTAGTTTATTTACATTAAAGTTAAAGTAACTGCTTCTGAGGACTAGAGATGTCCTTGAGAGGGTTGCTCTGATGGAACAGGTACGGTAACAAGGTTTATGGTTAAATTAGATTAAGCGGGAACTCAGAGAGAGAAAAAAAAATATAGGAAAACGACAGAGCTGAAAGTGGATAATTTCAGGTTACCAACTGGGTCATGTATTCTAAGAAAAGAAATCTAGATAGAACAAGACCTTTTTTTCCCATTTCTTAATTAATTATTATTATTTTAAATGTTAACATCTCAGCTCTGGTTTATAGTTAACGCTAGGGATTAAACCTGGGGCCTCTGGGGCCTCAGACATGATTGCATAACCATGATGCTGTCTCCCAAGCCCAGAACAAGCGCTTCTATACAGATCACTGTTATGCTAGGGTATCATGTTAAAAGAGTATGAGTGTTTTGACAACAACCAATTTGGTCAAAATCTAATGTTCCTGTCACTAGGATTCAAATGACTCCAGAGAACTAAATTGGCAGAAAAGACCAACCAGAAGGCTTTTTCAGTTAGGAAAATATACAAATAAATAAATAAACTCTACTGTAAAGGAATTCATCCTACATAAACCATCAAGAAAAGATACTAGAATTAGTCTTGGAAACAAGATTATTGAGGAAAAAAATAAACTGAGAGTCAGTATGATCTGTTTGCAAAATCTGACTAGAGACTCAGTACTGCCCCTGACCAGACCCTATAGGGATTCTTCTCTTGGTTTTGTTTGACTGGATTTTTTTTTTAAATGATGACTTTGTATTTATTTTATAATAATTTTTTAAAAATTTAAAAAAGCAAGCTTATCATGGCTGTGGGCTATCAAGGTGAAGGAGGAACCCTTTAGATGTAATTTTCCCCCTAGGACCCAAGACTTGTCCTCTTGCAGGCTATGGCTGTCTTGTGCTCTCTGGAGGTGGCACATTCAAGCTTGGAAACAGATGTTTTTATTCCACTCGCCACATTCTGCTCCCTAAGCAACATCCTCCATCCTGGCGGCAGCAGATGGCCTCTCTCATTGCGACCTCAGCGTTGCCGTCTGTCCATCTTCTATAATAATTTGTAAGCACAGAAGATGTTTTCAGTGCATTTGTGTTAAGCTTATGGCAATTCACAATTTTTTTATTTATTCCTTTTTTGTTGCCCTTGTTGTTTTATTGTTGTAGTTATTATTGTTGATGTTGTTGTTATTGGATAGGACAGAGAGAAATGGAAAGAGGAAGGGAAGACAAAGACGGGGAGAGAAAGATAGACACCTGCTGATCTGCTTCACCGCCTGTGAAGCGACTTCCCTGCAGGTGAGCTGGGGGCTCATCCTTATGCTGGTCCTTGCACTTCGTGCCAAGTGCGCTTAACCTGCTGTGCTACCGCCCGACTCCCGCAAATCATAATTCTTATGAAGCAAAACACCAAAATGGTAACATCAAGGACACATGCCCTAAGAATAATGGCTTAATGGTTGAAAGTAAGTCGCCTCCATGTGAACCTACAGTAGCAACAAAGCCTGTCTAAGAGGAAATGATGCCCCGTCCAGACACTTACTCATAGGAACTGGTTGTAGATACAGAAACAAGGAAATGCTTAATGGCATTAATAAGTCTGGAGTTCAAGACAAGATAGGGAGGAGAAGGCCCAGGGACAATGGTCAGGATAGAAGAAGGATCCAAAGTCTAGAGAATGACCTAGAGCAGGGATCAATAGACTCTATGTAAAAGGCCAAATAGTAAATATTTTAGGCTTTTTCTGAACCATCTGGCCTTTGTTGCCACTACTCAATTCTGCCATTGTAGCATGAGCAGAGGCGGACACAATATGTTAATATACATGGCTATGTCCCAATAAAGCTTTACTTAGGGAGGCTGAATTTGAATTTCATGTACTTTTCATGAAATGCTGCTCTTCTTTTGATCTTTTTTCCAGTCAGTTACAACTGTGAGATGCATTCTTAGCTTGTCACCCATATAAAAAATAGGCAGAGGATCAGACATGACCCATGACAAATGTGCAAACCTTCAACCTCAAATGGTACATGCAGAAAAAAATAATAAGTCACAAATTAAAGGGACACATGAAGTTTTCAATTTCCCTGTAGTTGTGTTTTGAAAAATATAAATAAATAGGTGAAAAAGGAATTATCTAAACTCTTTGGACCTCAGTTTCCTTAAATAAAGCCATTTATAATAAATTACAGGATTTTGAAGAATAAACGAGTCACCATGCAACAAGCTAGAACAGAACCTATCACACAGTAAGTTCCTAATAAAACTGGTCTCATGGTCATGGTTTCAAAAAAAGAAGGAAAAATATACAAATAATTTAATAATGTATTTCACTTAACTCAACACAAAATATTTCACTCAATGTGTGATTTTTTTTTCCTACCAGAGCACTGCTCAGCTCTGACTTAGGGTGGTGCAGGAGATTGAACCTGGAACCTTAGAAGCTCAGAAACAGACTTTTAAAATAACCATTATGCTATCTCCCCCTCAATAAGTAATTAACATAAGATAATTTTATGAGACTTTTTTAAATTGTACTTCTTTCTTTCTTTTTAAAATTAATTAACTTATTTTATTAGGTAGAACAGACAGAAATTGAGAAGAAAGCAGTTAGAGAGGAAGAGAGAGAGAAATAGAGAGACATCTGCAGCACAGCTTCACTGTTAATGAAGTTTCCCCCTGCAGCTGGAGACCAGGGGCTTGAACCTAGCTCCTATGCCTGGTAACATATTCACTTAACCAGGTGTACCATCGCCTAGCCTGATGATGAGGTATTTTACATTCATTTTTTTCATACTTTACCTTTGGATTTTGGTGGGTATTTTACCCTTAGTCACATGTCAAGTGGTCAGTAGCCACATGCAGAGCTAGTGGCTACATGCAAGACAACACAGGTATAAAGCTGAGTACATGTAACAAAATTCAGAGTCAGAGAGCTGATTCAGGTGAAACAGGGAGGGGTGGAAGACATAGCACAGAAGAGGTCAAGTTCAAGTTCAGGGAAGTAGCTGGCAAGTACAGGAACAGCCCACCATCCAGGATGAGGGCATCCAGGCAATAGAGATAATGATCTTCTGAGGTGGGCACCATAGGAAACACTTCACCTTAATCCTGCATTTAATCTATACAATAATCTTCTGAGGACAGTATCCTTACCCTAGAACTAGAAGTAGGATTCAGAAAATATGATTTGCTCAAAGTCATATCACTACTGAATAGTACAGGTAGGATTTAAATGCAAGTCTCTACGGCTGCATGTCACACCCACAGCCTCTTATTTATGTGGCATCATACGGAGCCAAGGCCAAGAAGGTGCATGACATCTGTTGAATCCATCCACTGCCCTCTGTGCTCACAGCCCAGGCTCCCACTCATGCTTGCTTCAACTCCCACCTGAAAGTAATAATACAGCAGCAACAATTATGGTTTCTCTGTCCCCTGTCTTCTTTGCTGCAAATTTTCTGGTACTTAACTGACAGAATAGCTTTCTTTGCTTGCTATTATTTATGTATTTAAGGAGAAAGAAAACAGGGAACTGAGTGATGGTGCACCTAATAGAGCTCACATGTTACCATGTGCAAGGACATGGATTCAAGTCCCAGGTTCTCACCTTCCGGGGGGGTGGCGCTTTGGGAGGGACTTCACAGATGGTGAAGTCATGCTGCATATATTTCTCTTTCTCCCTCTATATCTCTTCTATCCCTTTTGATTTCTCTCTGTCCTAGCAAATGAAAAAGAAAGAAAAAAAATGTGGGTGGAGGTGGTTGACAGGAGTAGTGAATTCATCATGCAAGTACCAAGCCCCAGCAATAACTCTGGTGGGTGGGAGAGAGAGAGAGACAGAGAAAGAGAGAGAGAGTCTGGAATGCCAGTCTGGCCACATACAGTGATGGGATTGAAACCGGGACCTCAGGTTTGTAAAATATATTCTACTCACTGAGCCCCTTCCATGGCCACACAAAATAACTTTCTTAAAACCTGAATCTAGACATGTCCCTTTTGGTATGTAAAATTTCCATCAAGTCCTTTTGCCTATGGAATTAAACACCAAGTGGAGGAATCATGACTGGTAGGCTAAATCAGCTGATTAAATCAGCTGATGATCCTAATCAGCTCCTTCTGACTTCTTTTTTTGTTTAAAGCCTTAGACCACTTTTATTTACTTTTCTTTTTTTTTTTTTGATGTCTTTATTGTCTTTATTTAGAAATCTTTTTTTTTATTTATTTAAGAAAGGAGACATTAACAAAGCCATAGGATAAGAGGGGTACAACTCCTCCATCCCAGGTAGTTCACTTCCTTCTGACTTCTAAGCACGGCATTCCAGACATTCCATAACTTTGTGCTCTCTTCATGGTTTGATTTCCCCTTAGATATTTCAAGCAGATGTTCTAGTATTTAGTAAACCAGCCAAGAACTCCTGGACACTAACTTTTCCCTGAAACAATCTATGATTTTTATAGCAGTGTCCTGAGTCATTCCTTCAACTTCGAATAAACTTTCCTCCAACTTGTCCCTCCTACCACACCTACTCACACAACCCTAACTACCTCGGTCATAACCTCTAAGAATCTTTGTTTCCCTGAGCCTCTTCTGGACTCTCCCAGCATCACTTCCACAGCACTCTTACAATTATTATTTCTACTTTGCTTTGTAAACACCATTCTCCTCTTCTATACTATAAGCTACTCAAGGAAAGGATTTATATTTATGTGTCCTAAAGAATATCTCATAATATCCCCCTGTTAACAGCTTAGGTGCTCAGTAACTTGTCTAATTGTCTAAAAACTTAAATCAATGCTGGTTGAATTAAATTTATCTATTATTATGTTTAAAATGTTTGCCATCCAACAAAAGAACACCCCGGAGGGACTAGGTGGTAGATTACCTGGTATAGCACACACATTACTTCTAGTCTCCGTGTCTTGCCTGGGGACAAGTCCTGAGAACAATTCTGAGAGGAGGAATGAGAGCTGAGGGCTAGGGATGTCTGTGTCAAGGACACAACAAACTTTATTTAGGATAATACATGTATATATACTTCACATCATCACTTAAAGAATAAGCAAGTGGTTACAAAAGTTCAAGCAGTTCCTGTTATTAGCAAGCCTCCTCTATGTGGTGTTCTTTCTCATGTTACTCCCAGCAAACTTATTTTTCAAGGGCCTAATGGAATGTTGCTTTTTGACTGCCTCACACAATTACCAACTGGAGTTCAAGCCCCCAGTTCCCATCTGCAGGAAGAGAAGCTTCATGGCTGGTGAAGCAATATGGCAGGTATGCATCTTCTCTCTCTCTCTCTCTCTCTCTCTCTCTCTCTCTCTCTCATCCTCCCTCTATCTTTCATTTCTTTCATTCTCTCCATCTCTCAACCTCTATCCAAAAAAGAGAGAGAGAGAGAAAGAAATAAAAAAAGAGGAGAAGGAAGACAGAAATGGCCATTGGGAACAGTGTAGTTTTACAAATACCAATGCTTCCTCTTCTTCTTCTAGCATTTGCCCTTCTTCCATAGCCAGTCAACAGCGTCAGGTTGAGCCTGATGTCTGCTTGTTGCTGGCTTTGAAAGTGACTAGGATCCATGTGGATTCAGTCATCTAGGAAGGATCATCAG
The DNA here is from genome assembly GCF_950295315.1 of Erinaceus europaeus. NCBI lineage: Eukaryota > Metazoa > Chordata > Mammalia > Eulipotyphla > Erinaceidae > Erinaceus > Erinaceus europaeus. The sequence continues at coordinate 56,352,288 of NC_080173.1, read as the reverse complement.
TTTCCCCAATAAATGGGTACTCACGGGATGCACCACGAGAAGGTCAATCCAATGCATCCCTACCAATGCTTAATATAATATCAATAACAACAACAACAACAACAAAAATCCAGGAAATTTTAACTGAAACAGTGTTCTATATTGACTTACAGATAAAGCATCAGTAATATTCAGTAAGACCTTACTGTGCTAACATTAACCACAAAAGAAAGTCATACAGCTCATACCTTCTCTTTTGTTTTGGATGCTAGAAAACTCAATTGAAAATGTGATGCTCAAGGACAAGAATATTCTTAACTTAGCTATTGGCTTTCCTCCAACTTCTCTCTTCTATTTAGTCATTCAGTCTTGTATACACTTAAGTACTGTTTATTAAAACTACCTCAAATGCTTTTGAAAGTATGTGTGCAAGGACATAAAACAGGTATTAGTACCATTAGTAGGATTTGATTCTGAGTTTAACCCTGAGCTGAGCATGAGGAAGGATGGAAAGAGGCTGGAGCTAAAAATGAGTTAGCATCAGAGCTGGTTGCTGAAAGAAATGCCATAATCCAAAATCAGGAGAGCATGTCATTTTCAGACTTGATGAAACTATAGCTGCAATGCAAGGGACCCCAACCCAAAGTGTGTGATATGACATCAAGAGGAACCAGACAGCACCAATATGTAGAGTTCAGTGTTGATCCCTTGGAAACAGAACCCATCTGACAATGAGAAATTACTGGCAAAAGAACCTTGCTTCCAGGGGAAGGATTGACAAGATCGAGGAGGAAGATAGAGACTCTCCTTAAAGGCTGGAATTCAGAACCAGATTAACAGCCCAGAGTGCAGTAGCAGACATAAATGAGGAACCAACAAAGAAACAACTATGAAAGGTGAGCAAAGATGCTGATGTTAGTATCTCAGCTACTTAGTATATGGCTCTGAACATGGTGGGTCCCAATTTCTCAGCAAATCTTGTCTGACCAATATGAAAAAATGTTCCACGTCATTGATTGTCAGAGAAATACAAATAAAGACAACAGTGAAATTCCACTTCAACCCCTGTGAGGATGTCATACATCAGAAAGGATGGGAATGGTGGGCAGGTGGTGGCTCACTGGGTTAAGCACACACTGTACAAAGTGCAAGGACCCAAGAAAGGATCCCGGTTCGAGCCTCTGGCTCCCCACCTGCAGGGAGGGGTCACTTCACAAGTGGTGAAGCAGGTCTTGCAGGTATCTCTCTCCCTCTCTATTATCTCCCCCTCCCCCTCAACTTCTCTGACCTATCCAATAAAAAAATAAAAATGGCTACCAGGAGAGGAGAGGGGAGGGGAAGGGAGGAAAGAGAAGATGAAATTTCTGGCATTCACTGAAGATCTCACTTGGCAGTGAGCTCTTCTGCTCTGCACCTGCAGGCCTAGGTGACTTCAGGAAGAAAAACATAAATCCCTAGGGAAGGTATTTGATTACCTGAATACTGCTCTCACACCCTGAATAGAGAAATCCCAGACCCTACAGGTACTCTCTCTGGCAGTTCTTGAAGCAGACTGGGATTCTCAGCTCCTCAGGAAAAGGGCTCTGCTGCAGAACTGAAAGGTCAAATGTCATTCCTCATCACCTGATTTCCCATGAGTGGTCATCCCACTTCCGTTTATCTTGTCCATCTCCAAAACTCTCTCCCTTTACACTGTCTGAACTGGAAGACGCTTTGAAGAGGGTTAAACCGGGAACGGCTGCTGGCTATGATAACATCACCCCAGAACTCATTCTAAACTTGGGCCCTGCGGCAAAGAAGTGGCTCACTACATTCCTGTCCCACATCTTGGAATCCGAATCTATGCCCAAAATTTGGTGTCGTGCCAAGATAATAGCAGTTTTGAAACCAAAGAAAGACCCAACACTGGCTGCCAGCTATAGACCAATTTCTCTCCTCTCCATGTGTTACAAACTCCTTGAGAGGCTGCTTCTGTCACGAATTTTTCCTCTTAAGAGAAATTCCTCTCACCCGCCCAAGCGGGTTTCCGCCCAGGAAGATCTACCTGCAAACAAGTCCTGGCCCTCTCAACTTATATTGAAAATGGATTCCAGAAGAATTTAAAGATGGGTGCTGTCTTTGTTGATCTCACAGCAGCCTATGACATGGTCTAGCACCGTGGTCCCCTAGTCAAGATCTCAAGATGCCTGCCTCCATGGGTGGCCAACACTATATCGTGTCTTCTCCAAAACAGAAGATTCCAGGTGCATCTGGGTGACAAGTCTAGCAGATGGAGACTTGTCTCAAGTGGCCTCCCCCAGGGCTCTGTTCTGGCTCCTACGCTATTTAATATTTAATATTTACATCAATGACCTTCCAGAAACTTCTTCAAGGAAGTTCATCTACGCTGATGACATCTGCTGTGCAACTCAGGCATCTAAGTTTGACATCCTCGAGGAAACACTCACGAAAGACATGTCTCTGATATCTGATTACTGTAAAAAATGGCGACTAATCCCTAGCACTGCAAAAACGGTATCATCTGTTTTCCATCTACACCATGCCTCGGCCTTGCGTGAGCTTAATGTGCAGCTTGGCAATACGAGAATCCGGCATGAAGCCCAGCCAGTCTATCTTGGCGTTACTCTCGATCGCACCCTGTCATTTCACGAACATCTCAAAAAAGCTGCAGCAAAGGTGGGCACGAGGAATAACATCATTGCAAGACTGGCCAGCTCCTCATGGGGCGCAAGCGCTTCCACACTACAATCATCATCTCTGGCATTATGCTATTCCACTGCAGAATACTATGCCCCAGTATGGTTCCGTAGCCCCCATGTCCACTTGGTCGATTCCAAATTATATTCCTCCATGTGGATAATTTCTGGAACCATCCATTCCACCCCAGTTCCATGGCTGCCAGTTCTTAGCAACATCGCCCCGCCAGATATTCGTCGGGATGCAGCATCATCTAAGTTCATTTCCCACATCTACGCTCGACCGGACCTGCCAATATACGCGGATATCTTCACCCACCCTGTTCAACGCTTGACGTCTCGTCATCCAATCTGGTCTCCTACGCCTACACTGAACTTCTTTGTTCCAGACTCTTGGAAACAGAGTTGGCAGTCAGCTGAGGTAAAGAACAAACACCTCATCACAGACCCCGGCTTTGACCTAGCACGTTATGATTGGGCCCTCCTCAATCGCTATTGAACAGGCCATGGCCGGTGTGCCGCTATGTTCCATCGCTGGGGAGCCAGAGATGACCTGAACTGCCCCTGTGGCTACAGACAGACTATGACCCACATAGTCAACGACTGCCACCTCTCCAGATTCAAAGGAGGTCTCGAAACTTTACATCAGGCTCAACCTGATGCTGTTGACTGGCTATGGAAGAAGGGCAAACGCTAGAAGAAGAAGACCTGATAGCAGAGCCAGGCAGACAGCCAAGGGCTCCTACCTGGAAAATTACACTGTTAAGAGCACAGAATCCCTCAGGCTTGCCCTGCCTGGCTTGACATTTCCTCTTCAATTGTTAAACCTTACCTTCTGTTTCTGGAGCTGATTCATCTTTTCAGGCTATACATCTGGAATTTGGGTATTCCCTGGAATCTCCTAATGCTGATGGTTTTCTTAAACATTGTGCAATTAGGAAACTCCTGGGTTAAAGTCAGTTACATTCACATGTATTTGATTTTGAAGTCTTTCTGAGTATAAGCAACTGAGCAGGTGATATGGTAGATTTAAGTTGCTCATTTCCAGAAAAGACAGACATGTCCATCAGTCACTTCTACACCAAATTTGCTTAAGAAATCTTTAGATTTTAGATTTAGAGAGAGAGAGAGAGAGAAAACTGTTCAGTAAAACCTGAAATCCTCACCCTCCATGACTCTGGGATTCTTTCACCTAGCAGGTTCTGGGAAGCTGGCATCTCTCCCAGATTCTGAAGTTTTCTGCCATGTGCTAAGTGTGACCCTCCTTGTTGTTCTGAAGGGTAGTTTCATCAGCAGCTGCTAATGATATTTACACAGGGAAGTCCTTCTAAGGATTCCTGTCCAAGTTGTTGATCCACCATTTCTATGTTTCTGTGAAGACAAGGAAGGAAGAGTGTTCTCTCCATCAGGGCTAAGACATTGGGTACAGGAGATGGATGGTACAATGACTAGGGTGCATTACTGGCATTCCATGTGCCAGAGTGATGCCATAGTTTCCTCTATCTTGTATAAATAAACTAGTTCAGTTGGTTTTTTAAAAAAAGACAATTTTACCATATTCCCAAGGAAATTGTGTGTGACATGATTGTGTCTCTTTTTCAAGAAACACAAGACAGATTCAACTTCCAGAGGTGGAGCTATGAGCAGCAGATTGCTTTCTCTCCTCTCCTCTCCTCTCCTCTCCTCTACTCTCCTCTCCTCTCCTCTTCCAGATCAACTAGAAATACCAAAGGAGAATACCTGGGGCCAAAACAAGACAGGAATATAATGACCACAGGAACCCAGTAAATCACCTGTGAATACAAACACGTGTGGCTGGTAACAGAGAAGAGAGAGGAGCCTAAGGAGAGATTAAGTGACTGCTAACAGTTCAGCAGTTTATCAGTTGAGACACCACCTCCAGTCTGCTCCACCAACAAGGGGACAGCTGAAGGGAGGAGAGTACTCCCCAGAGACTCACCAAGTGCAACTCTGAGTCTCCATTGCTACTACCCTCAGAATCTGGAGCAGCAACAGGGAGGGACACCAGGGGACAGAGATCTAACCAGGAAACTCAGGAGAAGACCTATACCTCGGTGGCATAGCTGAGGGGCTGTGAAAGTCTCTTTGCATAACCACTGGATTATCTCTGCCACACCCTGCTTTATCTCTTGGTCAGGAGTCAGTGATTAAGCTGAAGCCTATTGATAGTTTAAAAGCCCTCAGGTTCCCATAGCCTACAGGGAAGAAAAAAAAAGAGGCTTTTAAACCACTGAGCTCCAACTCATAGATTTAAATACTATTGAAACAACTGTTAACTTCCACCACTGTGAACCCTTTAATTAAATTACTTAGACACAAGTCAATCCAGGCAATAGTGATCAATAATTTGAAAAGTAATTATAAAAGGAACTCATAACATAATATATAAAATGGTTAAAACAACAAGAAGAAATATTGGAGAATCAAACCAGGACAAGAGTCCAGCTAAATGTCCTCCAGAGGGTGAAGCACAAAATAATGAGTTCAACATCCAAACATTAGCTAAGGAAATAATAACAGGAGTGAGTAAAGAATTTGAAAAAATTATGATCAGAAATACAGGAACAACAAATGAGAATATGGAAGAAAATACTAATTATCTCATGGTTATTAGAGAGCTGAAAGCTGAAATCACTGAGCTAAGAATGCAACTAGCTGAACAAGCTAAAACAGTATCAGAGCAGGGCAAAAAAATAGATGAACTCCAGAAAGCAGTAGAGGGCAGAGAGAATAGAATCTATGAGGCTGAAGACAGAATTAGCAAGATTGAGGGTGAATTAGAGACAACTAAAAAATAAGTAAGAGATCTCAAAAAGAGATTAAGAGATGCTGAAAACAACAACAGAGTCCTATGGGATAACTTCAAAAGAAACAATATACACATAATTGGCATACGGGAAGAAGAAAGAGAAGAAGAGAAAGAAAGCATTTTCCAGGCCATGACAGCTGAAAACTTCTCTAGTCTAGACAACATCAAAGACATAAAGATTCAAGAAGCCCAGAGGGTCCCAAACAGAATTAACCCAGACCTAAATACACCAAGACATATCACACTTAGAATGGAAAGGAATAAGGATAAAGAAAGGATCCTCAAGGATGCAAGAGAAAAACAAAGAGTCACCTACAAAGGAAAACCCATAAGATTAGCAGCAGACTTCTCCATACAAACACTACAGGCCAGAAGAGAATGGCAAGATATCTATCGAGTGCTCAATGAGAAAGGCTTTCAGCCAAGAATACTATATCCTGCTAGACTGTCATTCAGACTAGATGGAGACATCAAAACCTTCTCAGGCAAGCAACAGTTGAAGGAATCAACTATCACCAAGCCTGCCCTGAAAGAAGTTCTGAAAGGTCTCCTATAAACAATCAGACCACCACAAATAGGACATATATCAAAACACTCTAAAACTCTAGAAGAATGGCATTAAAATATCTTCAATCTTTGATATCAATAAATGTCAATGGCCTGAATTCACCTATTAAAAGACACAGAGTAGGAAGATGGATCAGAAAACACAACCCCACAATATGCTGTCTACAGAACAAACACAGACTTAAAGTGAAAGGATGGAAAACTATTATACAAGCCAATGGCTCACAAAAAATGGCAGGACCAGCTATTCTCATATCTGACATGATAGACTTTAAAATAGATAAGATTAAAAAAGATAGGAATGGACACTACTTAATGCTCAGAGGATCAGTCAATCAAGAGGACTTAACAATTATTAACATCTATGCACCCAATGAGAAGCCATCTAAATATATCAAACTTCTACTGAAAGAGCTACAGCAATATATTAACAGTAACACAATCATAGTAGGGGACTTCAACACCCCACTCTCTCAACTTGACAGATCATCCAGGCAGAAAATCAATAAAGACATGAGGGAGCTAAATGAAGAGATAGATAAACTAGAACTATTGGACATTTTCAGAGTCATTCATCCCAAGAAACTGGAATACACATTTTACTCAAATCCACATGGGTCATTCTCAAGGATAGACCATATGTTAGGCCACAAAGACAGCATCAGCCAATTCAAGAGCACTGAAATCATCCCAAGCATCTTCTCAGACCACAGTGGAATTAAACTAACACTTAACAATCAACAAAAGATTAGTAACAGTCCCAAAATGTGGAAGCTCAACAGTACACTTCCTAACAACATCTGGGTCAAAGAGGAAATCAAGGAAGAAATCAAAATGTTTCGAGAGTTCAATGAAAATGAAGACACAAGCTATCAAAATATTTGGGACACAGCTAAAGCAGTCCTAAGAGGGAAGTTCATAGCTATACAAGCACACATTAGGAAACAAGAAAAAGCACAAATAAACAGCCTGATTGCACATCTTAAAGACCTAGAATAAGAACAACAAAGGAACCCTAAAGCAACGAGAAGGTAAGAAATCACTAAAGTTAGGGCAGAAATAAATAACATTGAGAATAGGAAAACCATACAAAAGATCAATGAAAGTAAACGTTGGTTCTTCAAAACAGTGAACAAAATCAACAAGCCTTTAGCCAGACTCAAAACAAAAAAGGGAGAAGACCCAAATAAATTGGATAGTAAATGAAAGAGGAGATATCACAACAGACACCGCAGAAATTCAACATATAATGCAAGGCTTCTATGAACAAGTATATGCCACCAAGCTAGAGAACCTGGAAGAAATGGACAATTTCCTAGATACCTACCAACTTCCAAAACTAAGTAAAGTGGAAGTGGATAACATGAACAGGCCCATCACAGCTAATGAAATTGAAACAGTTATAAAAAATCTCCCCAAAAATAAAAGTCCTGGACCAGATGGTTTTACAAATGAATTCTACAAAACCTTCAAAGAAGAACTAATACCTCTACTTTTAAAAATCTTCCAGAAGATTGAAGACACTGGAATACTCCCTGCCAGCTTCTATGAAGCCAACATCACCCTGATACCAAAAGCAGACAGGGACACAACCAAAAAAGAAAACTACAGACCAATATCTCTGATGAACATAGATGCGAAAATATTAAACAAAATTCTAGCCAACCGGATACAGCAGTATATCAAAATGATTGTTCATCATGACCAAGTGGGGTTTATCCCAGGCATGCAAGGTTGGTTTAATATATGTAAATCAATCAATGTGATCCACCACATCAACAAAAGCAAGACCAAAAGCCACATGGCCATATCAATAGATGCAGAGAAAGCCTTTGACAAAATACAACATTCCTTTATGATCAAAACACTACAAAAATGGGAATAGATGGAAAATTCCTGAAGATAGTGGAGTCTATATATAGCAAACCTACAGCCAACATTATACTCAATGGTGAAAAACTGGAAGCATTTCCCCTCAGATCAGGTACTAGACAGGGCTGCCCACTATCACCATTACTATTCAACATAGTGTTGGAAGTTCTTGCCATAGCAATCAGGCAGGATCAAGGAATTAAAGGGATACAGATTGGAAGAGAAGAAGTCAAACTCTCCTTATTTGCAGATGACATGATAGTATACATGGAAAAACCTAAGGAATCCAGCAAGAAGCTTTTGGAAATCATCAGGCAATACAGTAAGGTGTCAGGCTATAAAATTAACATTCAAAAGTCAGTGGCATTCCTCTATGCAAACACTAAGTTAGAAGAAATTGAAATCCAGAAATCAGTTCCTTTTTCTATAGCAACAAAAACAATAAAATATCTAGGAGTAAACCTAACCAAAGAAGTGAAAGACTTGTATACTGAAAATTATGAGTCACTACTCAAAGAAATTGAAAAAGACACAAAGAAGTGGAAAGATATTCCATGTTCATGGGTTGGAAGAATTAACATCATCAAAATGAATATATTACCCAGAGCCATCTACAAATTTGATGCTATCCCCATCAAGATCCCAAGCACATTTTTTAGGAGAATAGAAAAAATGCTACAAATGTTTATCTGGAACCAGAAAAGACCTAGAATTGCCCAATCTTGAGAAAAAAGAACAGAACCAGAGGCGTCACACTCCCAGATCTCAAACTGTATTATAGGGCCATTGTCATCAAAACTGCTTGGTACTGGAACATGAACAGACACACTGACCAGTGGAATAGAATTGAGAGCCCAGAAATGAGGCCCCACACCTATGGACATCTAATCTTTGACAAAGGGGCCCAGACTATTACATGGGGAAAGCAGAGTCTCTTCAACAAATGGTGTTGGAATAAATGGGTTGAAACATGCAGAAAATGACACTGATCCATTGTATTTCACCAAATACAAAAGTAAATTCCAAGTGGATCAAGGACTTGGATGTTAAACCACAAATTATCAAATACTTAGAGGAAAATATTGGCAGAACTCTTTTCCACATAAATTGTAAAGACATTTTCAATGAAACAAATCCAATTACAAAGAAGACTAAGGCAAGTATAAACCTATGGGACTACGTCAAATTAAAAAGCTTCTTCACAGCAAAAGAAACCACTACCCAAACCAAGAGACCTCTCACAGAATGGGAGAAGATCTTTACATGCCATACATCAGATAAGAGTTTAATAACCAACATATATAAAGAGCTTGCCAGACTCAACAACAAGACAACAAATAACCCCACCCAAAAATGGGGGGATGACTTGGACAGAATATTCACCACAGAAGAGATCCAAAAGGCCGAGAAACACATGAAAAAATGCTCCAAGTCTCTGATTGTCAGAGAAATGCAAATCAAGACAACAATGAGATATCACTTCACTCCTGTGAGAATGTCATACATCAGAAAAGGTAACAGCAGCAAATGCTGGAGAGGGTGTGGGGTCAAAGGAACCCTCCTGCACTGCTGGTGGGAATGTCAATTGGTCCAACCTCTGTGGAGAACAGTCTGGAGAACTCTCAGAAGGCTAGAAATGGACCTACCCTATGACCCTGCAATTCCTCTCCTGGGGATATATCCTAAGGAAATCAACACATCCATCCAAAAAGATCTGTGTACACATATGTTCTTGGCAGCACAATTTGTAATAGCCAAAACCTGGAAGCAACCCAGGTGTCCAACAACAGATGAGTGGCTGAGCAAGTTGTGGTATATATACACAATGGAATACTACTCAGCTGTAAAAAATGGTGACTTCACCGTTTTCAGCCGATCTTGGATGGACCTTGAAAAAATCATGTTGAGTGAAATAAGTCAGAAACAGAAGGATGAATATGGGATGATCTCACTCTCAGGCAGAAGTTGAAAAACAAGATCAGAAAAGAAAACACAAGTAGAACCTGAAATGGAATTGGCATATTGCACCCAAGTAAAAGACTCTGGGGTGGGTGGGTGGGGAGAATACAGGTCCATGAAGGATGATAAATGACATAGTGGGGGTTGTATTGTTAAATGGGAAACTGGGGAATGTTATGCATGTACAAACTATTGTATTTACTGTTGAATGTAAAACATTAGTTCCCCAATAAATAAATACATTTAAAAAAAAAGAAACACAAGACAACTTTCCCACTGAAGCTATGCTCAAGGTCATTTAAGTACCACCATCTATACCATTTCAAAAATGTCACTTCCTGCTAATAATCAATATGCACTTCAGGTGTGGAGAAGACTCATTCTCAAGAAAAAATTCTAGCCTGTGACAAGAAAATCCACCAGAGGGGCGTTGGGTGGTAGTGCAGGTTAAACACACATGGTGCAAAGCGTAAGGACCCGCGTAAGGATCCTGGGATCCTGGTTCGAGCCCCCAGCTCCCCACCTGCAGGGGAGTCACTTCACAAAGCAGTGAAGCAGGTCTGCAGGTGTCTATTCCCCTCTCTGTCTCTGTCTCTGTCTCTCCTCTCTCAATTTCTCTCTATCCAACATCAATGACAACAATAATGATAACTACAACAAAGGCTATAACAAAAAGTGGGGAAAAAAATGCCCTCCAGGAGCAGTGGATTTGTGGTGCAGGCAGTGAGCCCCAGAGATAACCCTGGAGGCAAAAAAAAAAAAAAAAAAAAAAAGAATGAAACTTGTCTCCTCTCTTTGTTTTTTTTTTGTTTTGTTTTATTTCAGTTGGTTTTCCTTTTTTCTTTCTTTCTTTTTTTTCTTTTTGCTTCCAGGGTTTTCACTAGGCCTCGGTAAAAGCACTATGAACCCACTGCTCCTGAAGGTCATTTTCCCCACTTTATTTGATAAGACAGAGAGAAATTGAGAGGGAAGGGGAGGTAGAGAAGGAGAGAGATAGATACCCACAGACCTGCTTTACTGCTCGTGAAGCGTCCCAGCTGCAGGTGAGGAGTTGATGGCTTCAACTCAGGTCCTTGCCAGGGTCCATACACTTCGTACTACATGTGTTTATCCAGCTGTGCCACCACCTGGCCCACAGGATTTTGTTTTTGTATCCTGAGATTCTGCCATTAATATCAAATAATATCCTTCAATATCCACCATCTATGAAATTCATAGGTAAACTGTATCCCTGGAAAAAATCATCAGAATCCTCACTTATGTAAATGGGCTGCTTTATCCCTCAAAAGCATATTACGGGGCCAGGCTGATGTAGATAATAGATGAATATTCCTATGTCATCACCTGTGTTCATATTTCCCTCGTGTCCTGGCCTTATAGCAATCAGAGGTTGTTGCTGCTGCACCCACCCCCACACTCCTCAGCAGAACAGCCTGAAATATCCATGAGAGATAAGAACTGTTAGGGAGAAATTCAGACTGGCCGGCACCAGGGAGCAATTCAGGCCCAAGATAAGTTCCATGCCCCCTCCACTCCAGAGCCAAGTTGCATCGTGTCAAAGTAAAATATTAATCCTGACTACATCCCTGTGAAAACTAATTCATTTTATCTTGCTTGTTTGTAACTGAAATGTAACCATGCTGTAAAATGCTATTTAAACCTGTGCTGTTCCTTTGTTCAGGGCAAAGAAATTACCGAAAGTATTCAGTTCTCTTGCCCACCGTTGTATAAAAATCTCTTTTTCACCTCAAGCAGCTCTGGTCTCATGTTTAGGGATGAATTTCTGCAAAAGGGCAGTGGCACAGCCAGTTAAGTGCACACATTACCAAGTGCAAAAACCCAGGGTTCAAGTCCCTGGTCCCCCATCCTCTTCACAAATAGTGAAAAAATGCTGCAGGTATCTCTATTTCTCCTGTTCTCTCTCTCTCTCTCCCCCTCCCTCCTTTCTCTTTCCCTCTTATCTCTCAATTTCTTTCTGCCCTATCAAACAAAATAAACTTAAAAAAGAAAAAATATGGTCACCAGGAATGGTAGATTCACCAGCAATGACCCTGGTGGCAGAAAAAAAAATTAGATTACATTCACATACACACACCATCTCTTAATTAAGGGTTACATAAAAGAAAAATATAGCAATATTAGATCACAAAGGAGTGAGAGGTGTCTATAGTTATATCACTCCAAATGCACTAGATCTTATCTGACTTCAAAACATAAGTAAAGTTGGGCATAGTTAATATTTGCTATACTGGGGGGGGGTGGAGATAATGGTTATGCATAATGCGAACAGATATTCATGCCTGAGACTCCAAGGTCCCAAGTTTAGTCCTTCACATCACCATAAATTAGAGCTAAGCAGTACGCTGGTAAAATAATAATAATATCTAGTCAAAGGAATGAATGGAAAATTCCAAATCTAAGTGAGGAATGAGGCAGAACAAGGACTGGTAGCAAGTTAATATGAGATATGTTGCCTCAGGTGGTTCATAACTGACTAAAACTGGGATGCTGGATCTGCACTTTTTCACTGTGCTGACTGAGTAATCTGGGCCAGGCCCAACCACCTGCACTGTCAGCATAGAGCCACATAGAGTCACCAAGGAGCCACAGGCCAGCTGGTGTCCCAATGGCCAGGCTATAACAGTTAAAGCTCCTAGCTCCATTCTGAACTGAATGGAGAGCCACCTCCTCTCCAGGCCTGTGCTCCTAAAACTTTGTTTTAGAACTGTCCTGGGGGTTGGGGGTGGGGGTGGGAGTTGAAAGGAGGGTGTGGGCCAGGGACACTTTGGATGAATTGGTTGCCCTGGTGTTCACCCTGATTGATGCTAATTGAGTTCTAATTGAAACCATCTCTCTAAGCCCCAAGTGCACCTGGAGGGAAGTTCAATATCCGGAAGCCACATCCCAGAGAGTTTGTAGGCATCTCTCATTGCACAATTCTACTAAGTACAGTATTTGTCTATTAAACCTTGATATACCTTCAGAGACTCCATGGACTGCCCTGCAAAAAAAGCACAGCCTCTATTTTGGGCTGCCCTATGAAGTGAGGTTTTGACCTGATAAGACTGTTATAGTTCATTTAGCATCATTGCCATGTACCATGCTAATTAGAATTTAGGGACTCTTAAAAATCACTGGATTATGCTATGCTTCCTCCCAAGCCTTTCTGTGGTGTGGTTCAAATCCTTATGAGATTAGTATTTAGTTAATAAAAGGAGGTTTGGAGCAGCATGAACAGTGTAAACAAATAGAGGTAAACAGGTAGTTTGAGGTACACATCATAGGGCAATCAGACTCTTCTGATAGCCTTAGCTTTTTATTTTGTAATCATAAGCTAACTCCCTACTATATGCAAGACACTCCTTATTCCAGGACCTAGAAATACAATTACTCAAAAGCACATATTTTAATAGTGGGATGCAAACATAAAGCAAATGAAAATGAATAAATGGAATACTTTCAAGTGCTAAATGCAAGTATGAGAAAACTGGGCAACTGAGTAAATAGAGATACTAATAAAGATTAGAAAAAGAAGGAGTTGAGACAATGTTGATGGTAAAAGGCTCTCTAAGGAGATGCTATTTGGGTTAATAGCTGAAGGATGGGGAGAGAAGGGGTCTGAGGAAAGAATATTTCAGAGAAAAGCACAACATATATATTCTATACATATACATTAGACTACATATATGTATGTATACATATGTTAAGCAGACAATTAAAGAAATATATATACCTAGGTGGAAGAAGAGACAGCGTATGTGAGGATCAGAAAAAAAACAGTCATCGTGGATGAATGAGGAAAAATAGAGGCTGAAAAGATTAGAAAGGTAGGCAAGAAAAGCCTATAGGGCTTTATAGGTCACTGAACAGGAGTGGGATGCCTAAGTACATGCACAGATTTTCCTAAATGCTATAGAAACTATTCTAAAGATTTAAGTAGAAAACAGTGATGGGGGCTGGGCAGTAGCGCCGCAGGTTAAGTGCACATGGAGTGAAGCGCATGGACTGGCATTAGAATCCCGGTTCAAACCTCTGGCTCCCCACCTGCAGGGGGATTATTTCACAAGCAGTCAAGCAGGTCTGCAGGTGTCTTTCTCTCCCTCTGTCTGTCTTCCCTTGCTCTCTCCATTTCTCTCTATCCTATTCAACAACAACAATAGCAATGGCAGCAATAGCAATAATAATAACAGGGGCAACAAAATGGGGGAACAATGGCCTCTAGGAGCAGTGGATTCATAGTGCAGGCACCAAACCCCAGAAATAAACCTAGAAGGAAAAAAAGAAAGAAAGAAAACAGTGATGATCCAATTGCTACTTTAGAAAGATCATTCAAGCTGCCTGATGCAAGGTATTTTAGGGAAGAATGAGGATAGGAAGTTGAAAACAACCCAAAAGACTATGTAACTTCTGTAAGCAGTCAGAAGTCAGCAAAAAGAGTGAAGAGTGCACTGCTTAGCCCATTGCATTAAAGAAAGATTTGGTGCTATAGCCTATCTATCTATGTATCTATCAGTCTAATCTCTGTATCTCTCATTTTGTTCTTTCTATCTGAAAAAAAAAATCAGTCTGCAATGGTGAAACCCCAGAGATGATCAAATAATAATTATAATTAATAATGATATAATAAATAATGATGACTTGTACCAGGAAAAAGTACTGGAGCTGGAAAATCATGAAATTCCCATGAAATGTGTGCATGGGCTGTAAATGGGAGTAAAAAGAGGTAATTTTTTTCAAAGCTCATATTTGGGTCTTAGAAACAAGATCAAGTGTTCTTTCCTAAGATGAAGAGATCCAGGTCAGGAATAGAATTGTAGACAAGGGGAAAGGCAAGAAGAGTTGCAGTGACTATGTTTTGTTTGACATGACAATTGGACCTTCAAGTAGAGATGTCAAGAGGGAGGCATTTAAACAGGTTAACCTGTGTTCTGAGGAGAGGCTTGCGGCATTATGAGAGGGGATGAGATTGCTATAGTGAGAATACAGAGAGAAAGGTCACTGAAGTCAGAATCCAGGATGGGATAGAGGGAAAGAAGAGGAGAGTCAGGGAAGGGATGCCACAGAGACCCAGGGGGAAGTAGTCCTGTCAGAGTGGCTTAATTAAGTGTCACCAAGAATTGACCTTCAGCTTTAGCCCTGTGCAGTCACTAATGACTTCCTCATCAAAGAAAGCTTCCATGGAGAGGGGTGAGTGACCACTTAACTGAGGAGCAGTTAGATGAAAATGGGAGTTGAGGAACTGGAGACAGGTACCAGAAGACAGCTCACTTAGCTGAGCCACGACCTTGCTATTCATACAGCCTGGGCTTGAGTCCTGACACCACATTGGAGTGCCATAGGACCTGTGGAAACTCTGGTACTACATGTAGCCTCTCACTCTCGCTCTCACTCTTGCTCTCTGACTCTCTCTCTAAAATAGAAAGAATTAAGAAGTCAGTGAATTATCTGTAAAATTGCACCTGGTTGAGCACACATGCTACAATGCACAAGGATTCTAGTTCAAGCCTCCAATGCCAGAAGCCATTTCTCTGCTTGATAGAAGCTAAGCCTTGAAACAACAGAAGCCCTCGAGATAAGTTTCTAATTCCCGTAGGAAGGATGTTTGCCAGAAATTAAGTGACATACCATATAGTTATAGTGACATACCATATAGTTATAGTTTAACAGAAATAGTTGCAAGGGACCCTCCACCACAATCTCCGCCTCCACCGCAATCTCCGCCTCCCCCTTCCCCCTATGCTCCCCCTTCCCCAAAACCTTAAAATGCCTGTGAACACAATAAAATTTTGCAGCTTGATCAGAATCCTATCTTGCTGTCAATCTTTCATGTCTCTTGTCCCTGTCATTCCAGATCCTGAGGTTCATAGCCCCTGTTCACCGCCCCGCTGGCCGGGGCACTCCAGTTCCTACTTGCCCAAAGAAGCTTTCATGAGCCGTGAAGCAGTACTATAGCTCTCTCACTTTCACTCTCTCTCTTTAAATTTTTATTAGTGAGTTAATATTGATTTATAAAACTATAAAATAATAGAGGTATAATTCCATACCTATCCCATCACCAGAGTTGTGTCCCCACCCTCCTCCAAAGGAAACTGATAGTTCTCCTTGACTAACTACCTATACCTATACCTATCTATATCTATACTATATCTATCTGTATCTATATTTTTTGCCCATTTTTATTCACTTCTACTTTCCTACCTTCATATCTACCTATTAATCTTCTGAGTGTCCTTCATTTTCCTCTTCTCTCTCAGATAAGCAAAACAGTGCTTAATTTCCTCTGGTGTTTTCCAGATTTGCTTCCTTTTCAGTGATGATATAAAAACAAAGATTCCTGGTGGCAAACACTTCAGGGCCCGATGAAATTGAGGGTCAGACGCCTCCGGTCTTCTTCACCTATCATTTCTCCCCCTTTGGAAGTATAGACCAAAATTCTTTTTGGTGTGCAGAAGTGGGGAAGAAATTCTGTCTTCTATAATTGCTTCTCTACTGGATATGGATATGACACTAGTAGTTCAATCCACACACACACACACACACACACACACACCCAGCCTGTTTCTATCTTTCCCTATTGGTGAGAATCTAGAATATGTTGGCAAGGTCATCTGCCTAGGGACGTCAGAATGGAATCATAGTAGCATCTGCAACTTGGTGGCTAACAGGCAGTAAAATACAAAGCAGGACAGAATGTTTAATAAACAGGAACCACTAAGGAATAGGGATGTTAGGGTAGAAAGAAGCTAGGATGTGTATTTTAGGTATGTTCCTAGGGACTCATGATTTTAATAATCTTTGCTTAAGCTTGATAGCTAACATGGAAATGGACTAGAAATATTGTCTGGGAAGATAGGGTCAGAATAGAACTAGAATACCAGATTAGGGCAGAGAGTAACTCCCAAACTTGAAAGAAAAAATATATATGTTTACCACATCGATCTTACCTGGAGCCCGTATATATCATATTTATCAAAGAAGCCTGTTTAAGCTCTGAGTCCCTGTCAATCTGAGTTTGCAGTAAGTGGTCATAGCTGGGAACATTCTAGGATTCATTCATTACAGGACCAGTCTTCCTCACGGGGCATAGTAGGATGACTCAGCCATCCTCTGGAGAGTCGGTCATCCCTTACCATAGCTAGTTTATTGTGTGGTCCTGTTTCTCTCTCTATATATATATATATCTCCCCCATACCTCTCAATTTCCCTCTGTCCGTATAATATAAATAAATAAACAAAATATTTAAATTAAACCAAATGATATTTGCCCATTAAATTTTAGTTTAACCTTGGCAAGAACCCCAAAAGGTAAATATTAGTCCCATATGACAGATGATAAGACTGAGGCTTAATGAACCCTCTTCCTCTAAATGGGTCTAATAGCCAGCATCAAAATCAGTATTGTATTCAGATCTGCCTGAATCCAGATAGCAGATACTAACCAATATCCCATGCTTCATTTACAGTAGAAGGAATTATGAGGGAAAGCATGGAAGAAGGTAAGTGGAGACTTCCCGAGATTCTTCCAGTATGCACTCTCTCCTTGTGCCCACTCTACTGCCTCTGGGATCCTAAACTGAAATCCACCTTCCAGAGGCAACTATTGGATTTACATATTAGTTTGGTCAATAACACTCTTGTGAGAAAATGTTAACATTTACTCTGGAATTCTCCATCACAGAAGAACAGATGAAACAAGATACTCATGTTTCTCTAGTATACAGGTAATCTCAATGCAACTGGAGAAAGTTCGAAGTTCTTCACTATCAGACTTACTGAATTTTCTAGCCTCTGTCTACCTACCTATGTACCTACCTACCTACCTTCCTACCTACTATCTAAAACAGTCCTAAAGGATATAGATATAATGGTCCTTTGAACCATGACCTGAAGAAAATTGGAATAAATGAAGACTATACACAATTAGAATGTAACTCAAGGAAATAAATATTTCTAGAACATTGCAAAAAATATACATATTTACCTTCTAGAAGGCCATCCCTGGATTCCCTTAACTAACTTACTTTCTCAGTATTCAACCTCTACATAATTTGGTAAAGTGGTGTGTGTGGGGGGGTATTATTTACCTGACAGAAGAGTCACTGGGATTAAAGATGAAATCTGAAAGTGGTTGGCACTTATGTGCTCATTATTACAATGTTATTATTATTGTTAGTGTTATTACTCTGGCCTTTATTACTATTGCCATTATTAGTGCGAGATCAATGGCTAAAGACCTTTTCAAATGTGCTTTTATTTGACTTGCTTCCCTTCACCTTAAGATACATGGGCCACAGCGAAAAGAAAAACAATGCAGATAACGCTAATTTGCACACAAGTAACCAAATCCTGCCTGTAGCCTACAAACTTGTAAAACTCATTCATAATGCAAAGGTACAATGAATTCCACCCACATCACAACTCTCCATTTTCCTTAGCTCATTGCTCGGAGTCACACATTATAAATAGTCTCTAATGTTATCTCTCTATTCCAGTAAACCATTCCTATAATCCTTTTTACCTTGCCCAGAACCCATGTTCTGGGCTGCCTGTAGCAGCCACCAGCAATAGGATGGACTGCTCTTTGTAAAGCCATCGACCCCTATAAACTTCTTTATTAGTGGTCATTATTTCTCTGTTTCTAATCACCACTTTAATTAAAGTTTTATCATCCACATTAAAGAGGGAATATGACTTTGAACAGGCTGAATGGTTTTCCCTCAGCCATGAAGCTTTCCCATGAAATCAACCAACAGCCTGCCAGTTTCAAGGACTTTCTGAAGCTTCAGGGTGCAGGTGCTTGTGTTCATAAGTAAGAACAGAACATGGTATGTGGCCAGATTCCTTCTTAGGCAGCGCCATTGTCTCCCTGATTCGCAAACCCCTCCCAGACAGAATGTGCCAAGTTCAGTGGTCATAGCATTAGAATTACCTGTTCGGGTGGGAGTAGGGACCGACCTGACAATGCCCATGTCCAGTGGAGAAGCAATTATAGAAGCCAAACCTTCCACCTTCTGCACTCCATAATGACCCTGAGTCCATGCTTCCAGAGGGATAAAGAATAGGAAAGCTTCCAATGGAGGGGGTGAGATGAGGAACTCTGGTGGTGGGAATTGTGTGAAACTGTATCCCTCTTATCCCATGGTCTTGTCTATCATTATTAAATAAAAAAGAAAAGGAGAGAAAAGCATTACCTGTTAACAGTCTTGAAGGTTTTCATCTACCTAAAATACTCTATAAATTCCAAAATGGATATTGGTCAAGTCTCCAAAATCTCCTTCAAGTTCACATTTCTTATAAAATCCTTTTTAACTAAACCCTCTCACAGAGTTATTTATCCATTCAGTTGTGAGAAGAATAAGCAGAACTACATGCTTCAACAGCCAAAGCTACATCCAAGAAGAATCATTTGCTGACAAATATTCTATTTCAGACAATTCTGTCTTGCATCTACAACACCAAATACAGTGCCTAGAGTGTAATGGGTCCTTATAGAGTCTGAAGTGAGGCTTTCAATTCTGACCAGGAGGCTAAGCCCATAATGAAGAGTAAAATGAAATCAATTCAGGTAAAGTCTTGCCAGGGCCTTTTTTCTTTCTTTCTTACCCAGTAATAAAAATTGGCAGAGCTTGTTCAAGCAGCATTATTCACAGTAGTCAAAAAGTAGAAGCAATGCAGTTCAATTTATAGAAGGGTGAATGGGTAAACACTGTGGCATACACATACAATGGAATACTACTCAGCCTTAAAAGAGAAGGAAATCTGACAAATCTACAACATGGGTGGACTGTAAGATTAGGCTAAGTGAGCCACTTCTGAAGATGGATGTTGATGATGTTTTCACAACATGAATGTACTTACTGTCATAGAACTATACACTTAAAAATAGTCAATATGGTAAAAGTTAAGTTGGGTATATTATACCAGAAAAGAAAAAATAATAAAGCAAGAGATTATTCTTCATATTTCAGTGGCTGAAAGATACATTTTTAAGCTAGGATGAATTTTTTTCTAATCTTTGTACTTCCCAGAGTACCAAGAGGTCTAACCACAGGATAAGATGCATCACAAACTACATTTGAAACAGGGGCCCAAATCTGATATGGCCCTGGAGCAACGAGTGAATAAAGCTACCATAACCATATCCTCAACCCTTAGTTCCCTCTGATACAGTAGGAAGAAGAGTTGCTGGAGACAGGAAGGTTTAGAGGCCTTCAAGCCCTCCCTGATTACCCAAATCCAACTTCTGACTTTCTCTTCTTCCCCTACTTCTACATTTACATGAGACTGACACTCTGGAGGAGAGAGAAGTTGATTTGAGCAATGCTTCCTCTTTTTCACACTTTCAACTAGCAATAAAGTACATTTCGCTTTTGGCAAAAGCTGGTGTAACCATATTTGGCTTTGGCTTTGTGGCACCAGACAGCAGAACCCCTTGTTCAGTTTCACATCTGCTTTTTTTTTTTTCATTCACTGAACACTAAGTGCCTACTTTGTGTTAAGAACTCGTGGCCCGGGGGTGACACAGCAGACAAAGTATTGAACTTTCATGTGTAGGGTCCCAAATTCAATCCCTGCAATTATATATTTCAGTGTTGTTCTCTTTCTATCTCTACATCTCTTGTGTTAGTAAATGAACATTTCTTCCAAAGAAAAAAAAAAAGATAGACTGCATGTTATGTGCAAGAAGTATGTTTCCAAGATACTATAGTTCCAAAGCTGTCTACCCCTTCAGGGACCCACAGTGTTCTTCTTCAGTTCCTACCACAAGCACTCACCTGGGCCTCTTCAGAGAGAGATTATATTCCTCACCTCAGTAGGGCCAGAAGCCACTCTGCTTCCCAAACTCAGAAGATCCTAATGAAGCAGCTTCTTCACTTCAAATGGATAGCTTATTTGAGAAGATTCAGAATGGCCATAGTACCATCCTCAGGGCAAACATTATTTTCCCTCACAGATCTGGGACTTGCCTTGAGCAAAAATTTAAAGGAGGTATCAAAAATTCAGTAATTAAGGGCTGGTTGGTTGCACACCTGGTTAAGCACACATAATACCAATCGCAAGGACCTATGCAAGGTCTAAATTGGAGGCCCTGGCTCCTCACCTGCAGGAGGAAGTTTTGCAAGTGGCAAAGCAAGCCTACATGTGTCTATCTTTCTCTCTCCGTCTCTCATCCTCCTCTTAATTTCTCTGACCTAGCCAACAAAATGGAAAAAATAGCCACAAGGAGCACCAAAACCCAGCAATAGTCCTGAAGGCAAATAAGTAAATAAATCAGTCAGTAATCAAGATGAAGAATATTGATTTTTTAAATAGCATTGGGGCCTCAGCCTCCTGTCTGCAAAACTTCATAACTCCGAGCCATTTTTTTCCTTCAGATATTCATAGTAGTAAAGACAGAGGGAGTCAAGTGGTAGCAAGGCGGGTTTAAGCACACGTGGTGTAAAGCACAAGGCCAATGCGAGGATCCCTGTTGGAGGCCCCGGCTCCCCACCTGCAGGGGAGTGGCTTCACAAGCAGTGAAGCAGGTCTGCAGGTGTCTATCTTTCTGTCCCCCTCTCTGTCTTCCCCTCCTCTCTCCATTTCTCTCTGTCCTATCCAACAACGACGACATCAGTAACAACAACAATAACTACAACAACAATAAAAAACAACAAGGGCAACGAAAGGGAAAATAAATAAATAAATGAATATTAAAAAGACAGAAAGAAAGAGAGAGAAGCGAGGGAAGGACATCACAGCATCAAACCTTCCTTTAGCACCATAGCACTTCTGATGTGATGGCAGAGCTCAAGCCTAGGGAGTCCTGCATGTCACAAGGCATACACCCACCCCAGTGAGTTATCTCTCTGACTCTAATGGAGTGCTTTTCTTTATATTAAAATCATGGAGGTGCCTTGTGTCCCTGGTACATGATGGTGGAAAGAAACCTAAGTATTTTGCATATATATATATATATATATATATATATATATATATATACATATATATATATATATATATCACATGGAGAAGAAAAATTGTATCAACAAATTTACTGTAAACCATTAAATCCCCCCACAATGAAGTGATTTAGAAAAACAATAATAAAAATTGAGTGGTTGGGAATTGGGCGGTAGCCCATCAGGTTAAGTGCACATGGTGCAAAGCTCAAGGACAGGCAGAAGGATCCCGGTTGGAGGCCCCAGCTCCCTACCTGCAGGGGAGTCCCTTCAAAAGCGGTGAAGCAGGTCTGCAGGTGTCTATCTTTCTCCCCTTCTCTGTCTTTCCCTTCTCTCTCTATTTCTCTCTGTCCTATCCAATAATAATGACATCAATAACAACAATAAAACAACGAGGGCAGCAAAAGGGAAAATAAATAAATAAAAAATAAAAATAAAAAAGCATTTAACAATTGAGTGGTCTTGGAGGTGGTACAGTGGATAAAGCACTGGACTCTCAAGCATGAGTTCCCGAGTTCAATCCCCAGCAGCACATGTCCAGAGTGATGTCTGGTTCTTGCTTTTTCTCCTTCTATCTTTCTCATCAATAAATAAATAAGATCTTTTAAAAAAGAAAGAAAATAAATTGACATAAAAGTACCAAAGTGAACAAAATACCAAAAATTTTTAAATAAAGGTCAGTCCTCTCTCTCTCCTGCTCTATCTTCCCCTCCCTTCTCAGTGTCTGTCTGTCCCTATCAAATATAAGAAAAAAATAAAAGTAAAGCAAAAACTTACAAAATACAATTATTTTTAAAAGAGTTCCTGACGGCTCAGCAGCACTGTCAAACTCAACTGAATTCCTCTAAGAGTTCCTGGGGTGGGGGTGAAGGGCAGTAATACAAATAAGAGTGCTCATTTTCACATGCTCTCACTGCTTCATGATAAGTCTCATGGCAACTGAGAGGTGTGTATGTGTTGGATTCAGGTTTTTTGGAGAGGTTAAGCTACTTTTTAATCAAATGTATTTCCCTTGCAACCTGTTCCTCACATCTTGTCTTTAGAGGAGGTCACAGACTCCCACCTGTAATTACCCCTTATTTTCAGCTTTGCCTTGTAGTCCTGCACTGTGCAGTTGCTATCTCGAGGGTAATTTTCAGCTATTCTATGAGCTCAAACCAATCCCCACCGCAGCCCCCACAAACCTCTCATAGGCACTTCACTATTCACCATTTTATTTCTTTAATTGGATTTTAATTTGTCTCACTAAACCCAGATTTACTTGAAAATTCTTCATCCCCTGTTGAAATTGCAAATTGAAATGGCACACACCTTGCAAAAGGAATAAGAAACAGGATACAGGCCAGGAAAGCAACAAAGGGCAGAAAGGGTGGAACCAGGACCAAAAGGAGGGGGTGGGGAGGTGTCAGAGATTAACCTCTGCTCAATTCTGAAATGTTCTTGCACTAGAAAAATATACCAAAGTGAGATAGGCAGTGGCACGTTCAGTTGAGTACACATATTACTGTGTGTAAGGACCTAGATTCAAGCCCCTGCTCCCCACTTGCAAGGGGGATGCTTCATAAGCAGTGAAGTAGGTCTGGAGGTGTCTCTGTCCCTCTCTCTTCCTGTGTATCTTCCTCTCCCCTCACAATTTCTCTCTGTCATATCTAATAAGAAAGAAATGAAGGATGGAAAGAAGGAAGGAAGGAAGGAAGGAAGGAAGGAAGGAAGGAAGGAAGGAAGAAAGGAGAAATGACTTCTAAGAGCAATGGATTTATCATGTAGGCACTAAGCCCCAGTGATAACTCTGATGGAAAAATAAATAAATAATAAACTAATATATATATATATGTTCCTGAACCTCGGGTTTTCTTTAACTGGTCTACCTATAATAATCAGATAAAACACCTATTGATTATTGTCATGATGAGAAAATACTTTTCCCTAAGAAATAGTCCTGGTCACTAGGAGATACCATTTTTCTGGGAAATGGACATCTGCCAAGAATATATTTAAAAAGCAAGTACAGGGATTGTACACAGACTCCTACGTCAATATGGTCCTCACAGCATGTCATATATAGGTTCCACGGGAGGAAAGCTGATAATAAAGTGTAGGATCAAAGTTATTTATTAGGGCTTAACATCTTGAAAGGAAAGAAGGAGGATTAAGGAAAGGGAAAAGTCAAACTGTCATGCAGATGGGAATCAAGAGCTTCCTGTTGAAGACCCATTTTTGACCTTACTGTCTGAATCTTAGCATTTTTTTTGTATTCTCATTTCTGTCAAGTCACCAGATAAAGACTTCCTTGAGCAGAATGACTGCTTCTAAAGGGACAAACTCTGAAGGAACATTAGAGGCAAGTCCTTGCTTGAAGGTGATCTGAGTGATGTGTCTATGAACTTATCTCATAGGGGAATTATAAGTGTCGGGTTTAACTATCAGCAGGTTAGGTCTGGAAGGGTTCAGGGCCAAATGAAAAGTAAACAGAGGGTTAGGGAGAAAGCATAATGGGTGTGTAAAAGACTTTCATGTCTAAGCTTCCAAGAACCCAGGTCAATCCCCATAAGCCAGATATGAATAGTGCTCTGATCAGTCTATCTATCTATCTGTTTCTCAATAAGATAAAATAAAATCTCTTTATTAACACTAATAGAAAATAATAGATGTAGACCTTAAACTTCTATCCTAACAGTAGTAGATGATAAAAAGAAATTTTTTTAAATAATTTTTATCTCCACTTGCTTTGTTACAAAATCATTTGGTCTTCTAATGGATCCCTCTCTACACTATTACTGGTGACTTCCATTAGGAACATCATCATAAACCCTCCTGCAAGCCTTCCCAGGACCTTGTCCTTATCATATAGCAGCAATGGTAGGGACTCCCCAGTCTCCAAAGAAAGGCTAGATCATCCTGCCCTGCCACTCCAAAAAGACTGGTCCTAAAAAGGAATGCAGCCTGGAATTTTCCCAACTGTGGCCATGAACTGCAAGTTCAGAAATATAAGTAAATATGGGCCCTGGGTCAGGTGGGTGGGGCAAACAGTTAATTTTATTCATAGATTTGCTTCAACATTGGAAGCTACTCTCTTCCCTGTTCCAACTTTCTAGCCCTTTTCTCTTCTCTAACACTATCTTCTCAGACACTTCTGTCCAGCTCCATGCTAGCTATCAAACTTGAGCAAAAATTATGATAGTCATGGGCTCCTAGGAACATGCCTAAAATGGATGCCCTAAGATCTCCATTCTCATCTGCACTGTTCCTACTTTTGCTTTCTGTTCATTAATCATTCTGTCCTGATTTATATCTTGCCACCTTTCAGCCACTAAGTCGCAGACACTATCATGATTCTATCCATCCTGACTTCCCAGGGCAGTCAACCTCATTAATGTGTACTGGAACCACACCTCTTCAGAACCCCACCCCACTAGGGAAAGATAGAAACAGGCTGGGGGTAAAGATCAGCTTGCCAATACCCATGTCCAGTGGAGAAGCAATTATAGAAGCCATAACCCCTACTTTCTGCACATCAAAAAGAATTTTGATCCATACTCCCAGTGGGGGAGAAGTGATGATAGGGGGAAAATGATCAGAGGGCTCTGAACTCCAATTCCAGCAGGACCTGGAGAGAGAAGGGAAAAAAGGGAGAGACATTTGGATGTAGTAATAGGTGTATGTGTGACCTGGAAAGGAAGAGAAGATGGCACCTTAAAAAAGGGGGGGTGACAAATACATATAAATATAGACAGATAGTTTTAGAAATAATAGTTAAACCATACCTATGTAAGAGCACTTCTGATCTGGACCCACACAAACTGACAGGACTCCCGTATATAAGTGGAATAAAAGGAATTTATTCTTAAGTTTGAAAGACTGAAAATAAGGCCAGTACTCAGACTTAACACAGAGATGACACCAAAAGACAAAGACAAGACAAGACAAACCCAGCTGGGTGATCTCAGGCGGGTACCAAGTCTGGTCCCATCACTCTGAGATAACCAGGCTTGAAATTTACTCTCTTTTAAAAGGGAAAAGTGGAAGGGGTGTCTGCATGATTGGAGGGGACTGCATGTCCTTGCTAATTTATCTTTGGGGTAAAAGTCTCAAGGAGAACATTCTATTCTTATCTTCTAGGGAGAAAGCAAGCAGTGTTTACAGAAGCCAAATGGACAAGTTAACATATAGCTGAGAGATCAAGGGTTGCAGGGTATGCAGTTTCAAGGTAAACATTCGTATATGGCCAGGTGTGGAGCTGAAACAACTAGTGCATTCCTGTAATTTCATCTTATCTATTTTTTAAGACACCTTCAATAAACTAGTCTAAATTGGGGGGAATCCATTTTTTTCACACCTACAACCTTAAGAGAACTACTGTAGCTTACAGAGGAGGGACTAGGGATTCAGAACCAGAGTAGTGGGAGGAATGGTGCCAAGTTGTACCCCTGTTATCTTGTAATTTTGTAAATCAATATTAAATCACTAATAAAAATTTAAAATAATAATTAAAATAAAATTAATTATTAACTTTTAAAAAATCATTTGGTCAGGTTCTGTCAAGGCAGTTGAAATTTTTTCAGAGCATTATTATGTGCTAATTTTCAAGATGATAATGGTTTACAAATGATGTTATAAATATCCAAATGATCCTTTGCCTAAAAAAGTTTCTCCACATCTGAAAAGCTTTAACCCCTCTCCACTCCCACTCACCCAGTCCTCAGGTCACATCCTAGACCAGTGAGTTTCAGTCTTGCTGATTTTCCACCTCCCAGTGTTTGCTAATGTTTGGGGACTGTTAAGATTGTTCCATTTGTGTTGGGCATGTGACTGGCCTCCTAGTAGGTAGAGTGCTGAGATGCTAATAAACTTCAAATGCACAGGATAGTCCCCTAAACAACAACAACAAATTATCCACTCCAAAAATATCAATAATACCCAAATTACAAAACTAACTCTGAGAATCTCTAAGGGTCCAAGTTTCATCAGTGTCTCTGTTTTCTTGAATTTAACAACCCCCCCTGAGAGTACTTGTTAATTTCTCAGCATCTTGGGCCCTTCCAGGGTAATACTTCTTAAAAGGACTGCAATTCACAATTGAAGAAGCACCCCAGGCAATGTTTATCTTCAGGG
Organism: Erinaceus europaeus; assembly: GCF_950295315.1. Classification (NCBI taxonomy): domain Eukaryota; kingdom Metazoa; phylum Chordata; class Mammalia; order Eulipotyphla; family Erinaceidae; genus Erinaceus; species Erinaceus europaeus. The sequence continues at coordinate 56,325,334 of NC_080173.1, read as the reverse complement.
CTAGTTTAGAAACAATTAGCCAGGAAGAGCACAATTACCAAATTATGTTAATTTAAGAAATCTACTCCTAAAAAGTGTACTGAAGTTGAGTGCACATAGAGATATGACTTGGGACCCAGCTGTATATTCTTTTTTTTTTTTTTATACAGAGAGAAATGGAGAGAGGAGGGGGAAGACAGGGAGGGGAAGAAAAAGACACCTACAGACCTACTTCACCACCAGTGAAGCCACGCCCCTGTAGGTGGGGAGTCTGGCTGGAACAGGGATCCTTAAGCTGGCACTTGTGCTTCAGGCCACATGTGCTTAACCCTCTGCGCTACCACCGGACTCCCCCAGTTGTATATTCTTAAGATCCGAGATGGAGGGAAAAGCCATACTGCTTTGTACTGAGCAATTGGATTACATTTTATAGTGAGTGAGTGTGTGTTTGTGTGTGTGTGTGTGTGTGTGTGTGTGTTTCAACTTGAAATAGATTCAGAAGAATCAGGCCCATGACAGATTAAAATAATATAGTGTGTCTCAGTATTTATAGCTTTCATATCTTCAAGACTTTGTAGAATGATCCCCACAATCATTTGTCTAACTCCTTGACTTTATTGGGCTGATTAGGACAAAGAATAGGGGGATTCGACTTCCGGAGGTGGAGCTACAAGCAGCAGATCACTTTCTCTCCTCTCCTCTCCCGGATCAACTGGGAATACCAAAGGAGACCACCTGGACCGAAACAAGACAGGACTAGAATGACCACAGGAACCCAGTAAATCACCCGTGAGTACAAACACATGTGGCTGGTGACAGAGAGGAGAGAGGGGCCTAAGGAGAGATTAAGTGACTGCTAACAGTTCAACAGTTTATCAGTGGAGACACTACCTCCAGTCTGCTCCACCAACAAGGGGACAGCTGAAGGGAGGAAAGGACTTCCCAGAGACTCACCAAGTGCAACTATGAGTATCCATTGCTACTACCCTCAGAATCAGGAGCAGCGACAGGGAGGGACACCAGGGGACAGAGATCTAACCGGGAAACTCAGGAGAAGACCTATACCTCCGTGGCATAGCTGAGGGGCTGTGAAAGTCTCTTTGCATAACCACTGGATTATCTCTGCCACACCCTGCTTTATCTCTTGGTCAGGAGTCAGTGATTAAGCTAAGAAGCCTATTGATAGTTTAAAAGCCCTCAGGTTCCCATAGCCTACAGGGAAGAAAAAAAAAAGAGGCTTTTCACCACTGAGCTCCAATTCAGGGATTGAAAAAACTGTTAACTTCCACCATGGTAAACCCTTTAATTAAATTACTTAGACACAAGTCAATCCAGGCAATAGTGATCAATAATTTGAAAAGTACTGATAAAGGGAACTCATAACATAATATATAAAATGGTTAAAACAACAAGAAGAAATATTGGAGAATCAAACCAGGACAAGAGTCCAGCTAAAAGTCCTCCAGAGGGTGAAGCACAAAACAACGAGTTCAACATCCAAACATTAGCTAAGGAAATAATAACAGGAGTGAGTAAAGAATTTGAAAAAATTGTAATCAGAACTGCAGGAACAACAAATGAGAATATGGAAGAAAATTCTAAAAATCTCATGGTTATTAGAGAGCTGAAAGCTGAAATCGCTGAGCTAAGAAGGCAACTAGCTGAACAAGCTAAAACAGTATCAGAGCAGGGCAACAAAATAGATGAATTCCAGAAAGCAGTAGAGGGCAGAGAGAATAGAATCTATGAGGCTGAAGACAGAATTAGCAAGATTGAGGATGAATTAGAGACAACTAAAAAATAAGTAAGAGATCTCAAAAAGAGATTAAGAGATGCTGAAAACAACAACAGAGTCCTATGGGATGACTTCAAAAGAAACAATATACGCATTATTGGCTTACCAGAGGAAGAAAGAGAAGGAGAGGAAGAAAGCATTCTCCAGGCCATAATAGCTGAAAATTTCTCTAGTCTAGACAACACCAAAGACATAAAGATTCAAGAAGCCCAGAGGGTCCCAAACAGAATTAACCCAGACCTAAAGACACCAAGACATGTCATACTTAGAATGGAAAGGAATAAGAATAAAGAAAGGATCCTCAAGGCTGCAAGAGAAAAACAAAGAGTCACCTACAAAGGAAAACCCCTAAGATTAGCAGCAGACTTCTCCATACAAACACTACAGGCCAGAGGAGAATGGCAAGATATCTATCGAGTGCTCAATGAGAAAGGCTTTCAGCCAAGAATACTATATCCTGCTAGACTGTCATTCAGACTAGATGGAAGCATCAAAACCTTCTCAGACAAGCAACAGTTGAAGGAAGCAACCATCACCAAGCCTGCCCTGAAAGAAGTTCTGAAAGGTCTCCTATAAACAACCAGACCACCACAAATAGGACATATATCAAAACACTCTAAAACTCTACAAGAATGGCGTTAAAATATCTTCAATCTTTGATATCAATAAATGTCAATGGCCTGAATTCACCTATTAAAAGACACAGAGTAGGAAGATGGATCAGAAAACACAACCCAACAATATGCTGTCTACAGGAAACCCACCTAACTCAACAAGACAAACACAGACTTAAAGTGAAAGGATAAAAAACTATCATACAAGCCAATGGCCCACAAAAAAGGGCAGGAATAGCTATTGTCATATCTGACATGATAGACTTTAAAATAGATAAGATTAAAAAAGATAGGAATGGACACTACCTAATGCTTAGAAGATCAGTCAATCAAGAGGACTTAACAATTATTAATATCTATGCACCCAATGAGAAGCCATCTAAATACATCAAACTTCTACTGAAAGAGCTACAGCAATATATTAACAGTAACACAATCATAGTAGGGGACTTCAACACCCCACTCTCTCAACTTGACAGATCATCCAGGCAGAAAATCAATAAAGACATGAGGGAGCTAAATGAAGAGATAGATAAACTAGAACTATTGGACATTTTCAGAGTCATTCATCCCAAGAAACTGGAATACACATTTTACTCAAATCCACATGGGTCATTCTCAAGGATAGACCATATGTTAGGCCACAAAGACAGCATCAGCCAATTCAAGAGCACTGAAATCATCCCAAGCATCTTCTCAGACCACAGTGGAATTAAACTAACACTTAACAATCAACAAAAGATTAGTAACAGTCCCAAAATGTGGAAGCTCAACAGTACACTTCCTAACAACATCTGGGTCAAAGAGGAAATCAAGGAAGAAATCAAAATGTTTCGAGAGTTCAATGAAAATGAAGACACAAGCTATCAAAATATTTGGGACACAGCTAAAGCAGTCCTAAGAGGGAAGTTCATAGCTATACAAGCACACATTAGGAAACAAGAAAAGTCACAAATAAACAGCCTGATTGCACATCTTAAAGACCTAGAATAAGAACAACAAAGGAATCCTAAAGCAACCAGAAGGACAGAAATCACTAAAGTTAGGGCAGAAATAAATAACATTGAGAATAGGAAAACCATACAAAAGATCAATGAAAGTAAATGTTGGTTCTTCGAAAGAGTAAACAAAATCGACAAGTCTTTAGCCAGACTCACAAAACAAAAAGGGAGAAGACCCAAATAAATTGGATAGTAAATGAAAGAGGAGATATCACAACAGACACTGCAGAAATTCAACATATCATGCGAGGCTTCTATGAACAACTATATGCCACCAAGCTAGGGAACCTGGAAGAAATGAATGATTTCCTAGATACCTACCAAATTCCAAAACTAAGTAAAGAGGAAGTGGATAACGTGAACAGGCCCATCACAGCTAATGATATTGAAACAGTTATCAAAAATATTCCCAAAAATAAAAGTCCTGGACCAGATGGTTTTACAAATGAATTCTACAAAACTTTCAAAGAAGAACTAATATCTCTACTTTTAAAAGTCTTCCAGAAGATTGAAGACACTGGAATACTCCCTGCCAGCTTCTATGAAGCCAACATCACCCTGATACCAAAAGCAGACAGGGACACAACCAAAAAAGAAAACTACAGACCAATATCTCTGATGAACATAGATGCAAAAATATTGAACAAAATTCTAGCCAACCGGATACAGCAGTATATCAAAAAGATTGTTCATCATGACCAAGTGGGGTTTAACCCAGGCATGCAAGGTTGGTTTAATATACGTAAATCAATCAATGTTATCCACCACATCAACAAAAGCAAGACCAAAAACCACATGGTCATATCAATAGATGCAGAGAAAGCCTTTGACAAAATATAACATTCCTTTATGATCAAAACACTACAAAAAATGGGAATAGATGGAAAATTCCTGAAGATAGTGGAGTCTATATATAGCAAACCTACAGCCAACATCATACTCAATGGTGAAAAACTGGAAGCATTTCCCCTCAGATCAGGTACTAGACAGGGCTGCCCACTATCACCATTACTATTCAACATAGTGTTGGAAGTTCTTGCCATAGCAATCAGGCAGGAGCAAGGAATTAAAGGGATACAGATTGGAAGAGAAGAAGTCAAACTCTCCTTATTTGCAGATGACATGATAGTATACATGGAAAAACCTAAGGAATCCAGCAAGAAGCTTTTGGAAATCATCAGGCAATACAGTAATGCGTCAGGCTATAAAATTAACATTCAAAAGTCAGTGGCATTCCTCTATGCAAACACTAAGTTAGAAGAAATTGAAATCCAGAAATCAGTTCCTTTTTCTATAGCAACAAAAACAATAAAATATCTAGGAGTAAACCTAACCAAAGAAGTGAAAGACTTATATACTGAAAATTATGAGTCACTACTCAAAGAAATTGAAAAAGACACAAAGAAGTGGAAAGATATTCCATGTTCATGGGTTGGAAGAATTAACATCATCAAAATGAATATATTACCCAGAGCCATCTACAAATTTGATGCTATCCCCATCAAGATCCCAAGCACATTTTTTAGGAGAATAGAAAAAATGCTACAAATGTTTATCTGGAACCAGAAAAGACCTAGAATTGCCCAAACAATCTTGAGAAAAAAGAACAGAACCGGAGGCATCACACTCCCAGATCTCAAACTGTATTATAGGGCCATTGTCATCAAAACTGCTTGGTACTGGAACATGAACAGACACACTGACCAGTGGAATAGAATTGAGAGCCCAGAAATGAGGCCCCACACCTATGGACATCTAATCTTTGACAAAGGGGCCCAGACTATTACATGGGGAAAGCAGAGTCTCTTCAACAAATGGTGTTGGAAACAATGGGTTGAAACATGCAGAAGAATGAAACTGAATCACTGTATTTCACCAAATACAAAAGTAAATTCCAAGTGGATCAAGGACTTGGATGTTAGACCAGAAACTATCAGATACTTAGAGGAAAATATTGGCAGAACTTTTTTCAGCATAAATTTTAAAGACATTTTCAATGAAATGAATCCAATTACAAAGAAGACTAAGGCAAGTATAAACCTATGGGACTACATCAAATTAAAAAGCTTCTTCACAGAAAAAGAAACCACTACCCAAACCAAGAGACCCCTCACAGAATGGGAGAAGATCTTTACATGCCATACATCAGATAAGAGTTTAATAACCAACATATATAAAGAGCTTGCCAGACTCAACAACAAGACAACAAATAACCCCACCCAAAAATGGGGGATGACTTGGACAGAATATTCACCACAGAAGAGATCCAAAAGGCCGAGAAACACATGAAAAAATGCTCCAAGTCTCTGATTGTCAGAGAAATGCAAATCAAGACAACAATGAGATATCACTTCACTCCTGTGAGAATGTCATACATCAGAAAAGGTAACAGCAGCAAATGCTGGAGAGGGTGTGGGGTCAAAGGAACCCTCCTACACTGCTGGTGGGAATGTCAATTGGTCCAACCTCTGTGGAGAACAGTCTGGAGAACTCTCAGAAGGCTAGAAATGGACCTACCCTATGACCCTGTAATTCCCCTCCTGGGGATATATTCTAAGGAACCCAACACATCCATCCAAAAAGATCTGTGTACATATATGTTCTTGGCGGCACAATTTGTAATAGCCAAAACCTGGAAGCAACCCAGGTGTCCAACAACAGATGAGTGGCTGAGCAAGTTGTGGTATATATACACAATGGAATACTACTCAGCTGTAAAAAATGGTGACTTCACCATTTTCAGCCGATCTTGGATGGACCTTGAAAAAATCATGTTGAGTGAAATAAGTCAGAAACAGAAGGATGAATATGGCATGATCTCACTCTTAGGCAGAAGTTGAAAAACAAGATTAGAAAAGAAAACACAAGTCGAACCTGAAATGGAATTGGAGTATTACACCAAAGTAAAAGACTCTGGGGTGGGTTGGTGGGGAGAATACAGGTCCATGAAAGATGATGAATGACATAATGGGGGTTGTATTGTTAAATGGGAAACTGGGGAATGTTATGCATGTACAAACTATTGTATTTACTGTTGAATGTAAAACATTAATTCCCCAATAAAGAAATAAATTATTAAAAAAAAAAAAGGACAAAGAATGGGGAAGATCAGAAGACTAAAGTTTGTGTATGTGTCAGTTTATTTCTGGGCTCTCTATTACATCTCATTGTTCTAAGTGCCTGTTTTTGTTCTAATACATCATTGATTTTTTTTTTTTTTTGGCAAACGCTAGAAGAAGAAGAAGAATTGATTTATTAATATTATTTTGCAGTATAAACTGAAGCCAAGGAATATGATATTTACTTTTTTCTCCCCTCAGGAGTGTTTTAGCTATTCATGATTGTGTGTGTGTGTGTGTGTGTGTGTGTGTGTGTGTGTTTAGTTATAAAACACTACCCCCTGTAAAAGGGGTATTCTGTAAAAGGAGCAAAAGACTGAAAAAAAAAGTGGAGGCATAGCCCCTTTGGAGTTTTATGATCTTAACTCCATTCTTCATTGCTTGTAATAGGTTAACTCATATTTTCTTGGGATGTACAAGTCTTTTGATTTGTACAGGTAAAGGCAGTGGTCGCTGCATCAGGGCACAAGTCATGAGTAGATGGTCTTAGGCCACATAAATCTCCTTGCTCAGCCATTGTCTCTGTCATGCTGGTTTTTGTGACATGATCTCCTACTCTAGTGAACTTAATTTACTTATTTCTCTAAGCATAATCACCTCCACTTTCATCCATTTTGCCCTAAAAGACACAGTATCATCTTTTTAATTGCAGAGTAGTATTCCATGGAATATATATTCCATAACTTCTTTAACCATTTATGCTGCTTCAATTATTTGACTGTTGTGAATAATGCAGCTATGAACATAGGTGTGTATATGTCCCTTCTAATTAGTGTGTAAGTGTCCTTTGGAGAAGTGCCTAAGAGTGGTATTACTGGGTCATAAAGTAATTCCATTTTTATTTGTTTACGGACTCTCCATACAGTCTTCCAAAGGGGTTACACTAGCTGGCATTCCCACCAGTGGTGTAGAAGAGTTCCTTTTTCTCCACAACTTCTCCAAAACCTGCCATTTCCTGGTTTGTTGATGTAAGTCATTCTCTCAGGTATGGCATGGTATCTCAGTGTTGTTTTAATTTGCATTTCTCTAATGATAAGTTAAAACATTTATTCATGGGTCTGTGAGCCATGTGTATCTGTTCTTTAGAAAACTGTTTAGTTCTTTGGCCCAATTTTTTTATTGAGTTACTTTTGCTTCTTTTGTAGATTCATACCAATTCTCTATAGATGTTTAATATCAGTTACTTGTCAGATGTGTGATGTGTAAATATCTTCTCCCATTTATTGGGTTTCCTGGTTATCCCTTGTAGTTTGCTTTCAATGTGTAGAAGCTTTTTAGCTTCATATAATACCATGTAACTACTCTTGTCTTCATTTCCCATGCCCATGGGGTTAATTGGTGACTGTTTCTTAACTTGTTTATTGCAATAAGCTTCCTATAACCTTTGCTGTGTGCTGTCTTTTCTGTCCCAGATGCCCTGTGCTTTGCTGGCCAGAAGGTGGCACAAGTATGTCTTCAGCACTGACTCAAGACCTAGTCCAACATGTAAACAAGAGGGAGGAGACCTCATTAAAAAGTAAGAGAAGGAGTCAGGTTAGCGGGTTAAACACAGGTGGTGCAAAGTGCAAGGACCGGCATAAGGATCCCGGTTCGAGCCCCCAGCTCCCCACCTGCAGGGGAGTTGTCTCACAAGTGGTGAAGCAGGTCTGCAGGTGTCTGTCTTTCTCTCCCCCTCTCTGTCTTCCCCTCCTCTCTCCATTTCTCTCTGTCCTATCCAACAATGATGACATCAATAACAACAATAATAACTACAACAAGAAAACAACAAGGACAACAAAAGGGAATAAATAAAATAATAAATTTAAAAAGTCAGAGAACACTAGGAAAGAGGGGGCTTTGGATTTTAAAAATGATTTCAGTAACAAACCTCCACTGCCCACCTCTGGGGGGGGGGCTGATTGGAACTAATGATTTTCTCCCTTTTTCCCATTTTAAATAAAGTTTAATTTTCTTTTTCTAGCCAACAGTTGTGTATTCTTGATTTTTAATTTTTAAAATATATGGTTTTCGAACTATGTTTCAATTTCACAGACTGTATACAGACCACAGGTCAGATGTTTCCCAGCCCTAGACTGGAGTTTCCAGTGTACATGATAGAGCTTAATGTGCCTGGTCATCACTTGGTGATTTGTGAAGCTGCAAGTTCTGGTTCTGTAGGTCTGGGAGGCACCTGTGAGTCCACACCAGTCATAAACCCAAGAGTTGCTGATGCAGTTGGTCAGAAACTTGAGAAGCAATGCTGAAGATTATCCTTTCTAGAGCACTGTTAAAGGTGTGACTAAAAAGTAGGAAATCTGAGAGTCAAACTCAGCAGACCAGTTCCTATCTTCTTTACCACCACATAATCTCAATGCCCAACAGCAAAGGACTAGTCAGTCACAAAGCCAGGGAGATAACTCAAGCTGTCAGAACACATAACTTGCATGCCTGAGATCCCAGAAACTGCAGGTTCAATCCTTGGCACCACTTGATCAAAACCCTGGTGTCTCATAGTAGATAAATATATTTTTAAAGAAAACTTGTTGCAGTCATTAAAAGTAATATATAAGAATAAATAAGGAGGTCAAGTGATCTGGCAGGACCCATTCCATCCAAACTCTATTCAGAAAGTTCTGCTTTCCATTTTGTTTCTTGGGATTCTAAAACCATAGCTCCAAAGGGTCTTGACTACTTGACATGGCCCTCGATGGATAAAATGACCAGAAATTGATAATTTGTATTAGATAAAAAAAAAATAACTCTCACTCCTATGCTGACAGTAACTGTTTTGCAAGGAATGTTTAATATGTTAAAAACTAAGTGTAGAAATCAAAAGATTAGTAGTTAGAGGCCTATACCCCACACACGCACACCTCTACTTCCTGTATGCTTTGACTTTGCAGAATAAAAAAAAGTTAAAAGCTTTAGTTTTGGAGGAAAGTCACAGAAAATCCATCATGATGCAAGAGTAGGAAAGTATACCACATCATCTCAAGCCCTCACCTTGCTTGCCTCAAAAACCACATCTGGCTTTCCAGTACCCCTCACCCCTGCCTACTGTATTCCCTGAAACAAAAGAACAGGAGGCAGATTTAAGCAGGGCTCATAGCTCCATTGCACAGTTAAGCAGCATAAAGACCCTCTTTTTGTTTGTTTGTTTTGGAAAAGCTGGTGTGACAGTGGTTTTTCTGTGATACCAGGCAGTTGAGTTGACCCAAGTTCAACTTCAGTTCCAAAGGATTACATTTGTAAGAATGATTGTATTGAGGTACACATTACATTCCAAGTTGCTGATGAGTATCTGATAATGTGGTAATATGAAGGGGGAAAATAATTTTTAAAATTTATACAGTAGGACTCTAATTTGTAGAAAAGGCATTCATGGGGCTAAGCAGTGGTGAACCTGGTAAAGCACACACATTATAGTGTGCTAGGACTTGCATTCAAGTCCCTGGTCCCCACCTGAGGGGAGAAAGCTTCATAAGTAATGAAGCAGGGCTGCAGGTGTCTCTCTGTCTCTTTCCTTCTCTACCTCCCCTTGCCCTCTCAATTCCTCTCTGTCTCTATCCAATAATAAGTAAAAAATATTTTAAGAAAGAAGAAATAATGATCCTCTTTTTAAAAAAAAAAGGAAAAGGCACTCACATATGTGTAACAGAAAAACATCAAGTGATAATATAGCTATATATAAGATATGGGTGGGTACACAAAGGATTTCTGTATATTTAAATTTTTCTGCACTGTATAGCTTCAGTTTAAAAAAACTTAAAGAAAATGAAAATGCTTAGCATCATTAGTCATTAGATAAATGCAAATTAAACTCTTTATGAAATATCATCTTATACTCACTAATGGCCATAATGCAAAGAGAAGACAGTGACAAACATTGGCGAGGATGTGGGGAACCAAGAACCCTTATTTATTGCTAGTGGGAAAATAAAACAGCATAACCATTTTGGAAAACATTTGATTATTTTCTAAAATGTTTAACATGAATTGGCTATATGATCTAGCAATTCTACTCTTAAGTATCTACTCAAGGGAAAAGAAAACATATGTGTATGTAGATTTGCACATCACTGTGCTTTGCTCATAATATCAAAAAACTAGGAACAAATCAAATGCCTATCAACTGGTAAATAGATAGACAAATGTGGTGTGTATATATATACAAGGGCAAACTATTTGGCAGTAAAAAGCAATATACCACTGACACATACAACAACTTGGATGAAACTTAAACACACTTATTCTCATTGAAAGAAGGCAGAGGAACCAGGAAATGGTTTATTCGGTAACACACACTTCATCATATGTGAGAAGTTGGGTTGAGCCCCCAGCCACTACGTGGAAGCACCGGCATGGGGAAGCTTCACAAGTGGTGGAGCAGTGTTGTCGTGTCTCTCCTCTCTCCATCTCTCTCTCCCCCCCTTTCTCTCTGTTGGGAGAGAGGTCAGGACTTCAGGCTGGAAAATGACACAAAAATGGTGCTGAGACTCATGAAAGGAGAATCTCCAAAGTTAGTAAATGCCAGGACTTATACAAAGGAGAAAAATAAGGTCTCTACTGGAATCAATAGAACTATGTAGGGAGGGGCAGAGATAAATATATATACCATAACACAATTGAATGAATAAGTTAAGGTAGAAACAAACATCTACATATTACATGATTCTGTTTATATGAAATGTCCAGGGAAAGCAGAGCAATCAAGATAGAAAGTAGTCTACTGGGGAGTCGGGCAGTAGCGCATCGGGTTAAGCACACGTGGTACAAAGCTCAAGGACTGTCATAAGGATCCTGGCTCCAGCCTCTGGCTCCCTACCTACAGAGGAGTCACTTCACAGGCAGTGAAGCAGGTCTGCAGGTGTCTGTCTTTCTCTCCCCCTCTCTGTCTTGCTCTTTTCTATTTCTTTCTGTTCTATCCAACAACAACAACATCAATTACTACAACAACAATAAAACAACAAGGGCAACAAAAGGGAATAAATAAATAAATATTAAAAAAAGAAAGTAGTCTACTGGTTGCCTGAGGTAGAGATAGAGAAAAAAAAGAACACTAATGTAAATATACATGAGCAATCTTACTGAAGAGATGAGAATGACCTAAAACTCCTTTATGGTGATGATTGCACAACTTGGTAAATTTAACAAAAAGAAAACATCATTGACATACAATTTAAGAAAGTTAATTATATAATATGCAACGTATGCCACAGTTAACTTATATTTTTAATTTTTTTATATTTATTTATTTATTTTCCCTTTTGTTGCCATTGTTGTGGTTATTATTGTTGTTACTGATGTTGTCATCGTTAGGACAGAGAGAAATGGAGAGAGGAGGGGAAGACAGAGAGGGGGAGAAAAAGACAGATACCTGCAGACCTGCTTCACTGCTTGTGAAGCGACACCCCTGTAGGTGGGGAGCCGGAGCCTCCGTCCAGGATCCTTAAGCCTGTCCTTCTGCTTTGCCACATGCATTTAACCCACTGCGCCACTGCCTGACCCCACAATTAACTTATTTTTAAACAGAACAACACTTAAGAAACATTCAGAGGGCCTTAAAATTTTAAGGGGTTTTGAAATATAACTAAAATATGCCTACTAGCTATCTACAAAATGGAGGGCCCCCCCTCCCCCCCAACTCTTCATCTTCACTATTCCAGCCTTTAGGTCCATGATTGGTCAACAATTTGTTTGGCTTTATATGTTAACTCTCTTTTCAGCTACCCCGTTCCAGATGCTAGCATGATGCCAACCAGACTTCCCTGGACAGATGATCTCACCAATGTGTCCTGGAGCTCCGCTTCCCCAGAGCCCCACCCTACTAGGGAAAGAGAGTGGCAGGCTGGAAGTATGAATTGACCAGTCAATGCCCATGTTCAGCAGGGAAGCAATTACAGAAGCCAGACCTTCCATCTTCTGCACCCCATAATGACCTTGGGTCCAAACTCCCAGAGGGATAAAGAATAGGAAAGCTATCAGGGGAGGGGATGGATACGGAGAGCTAGTTGTGAGAACTGTGTGGAGTTGTACCCCTCTTATCCTATGGTTTTGTTAATGTCTCCTTTTTAAATAAACATTAAAAATTTTAATCTTAAGGTCTAAGAATAGGCTATAAAGTTGAAAATTAAGAGGAGATGGATAGCAAAGTGGTGCCACTGAGTTACAGGAAAATGAAAGCAAGACATTTCTATCCAGTGCTTCCCCAAAATTTTTCTCAAATAAAGTCCTTCTGCTTATTAATAAAGATACAAATTTATATGTTCTCTCTGGTAGGTCAGCTAGCATTGTGTCACATTAAAAATGTATAATCACAGGTGGGGGTAGATAGCATAATGGTTATGGAAACAGACTCATGCCTGAGGCTACCAGGTCCCAGGTTCAATCCTCCCCACCATCACCATAAGCCAGAGCTGAGCTGTGCTCTGGTAAAAAAAAAAAAAAAAAAAAAAAAAGTACAATCATTTTGATTCACAATTTCTCATTTGCAGTGCTACAGAAAATGTTACACAAATATTCTGAGAGGCATGAACAAGTCTGTTCATCACAGCACTATTTAAAAGAGTAAAATAATGGCAATATCCATGAAGTGTAAGTTGGTCTCATATTCACTCATATAGTAGAATACTCTGCAGTCATGTTTATTTCTCATTGGAGATTGTACTTATTAATATCAGAAAACGATAAACACTATTGAAGAAAACTGAAAACATAAATGCAGTACAGAAACTGTCTAGAGGTTATATGTCAAAATATTACAATAATCTTTGCTGAAATGAACTACAAATGCCTTTATTTCTCTTTTCTTCTATATAATTCTGTATTTCTGTATCTTGGAAAAGTAATGAGATACATAGTTTTAAATTTTTTTATTTATAAAAAGGAAACATTGACTAAACCATAGGATAAGAGGGGTACAACTCCACACAATTCCCAACACCAGAACTCCATATCCCATCCCCTCCCCTGATAACTTTCCTGTTCTTTAACCCTCTAGGAGTATGGACCCAAGGTCGCTGTGGGATGCAGAAGGTGGAAGGTCGTGCACCTGTAATTTCTTCCCCGCTGAACATGGCCATTAATAGGTCAATCCATACTCCCAGCCTGTCTCTCTCTTCCCCTAGCGTGGAAGAGCTCAGGGAGTGAAGAGGGAAGGGAGTGGTAGAGAGGGAGAGAGACATTTGCAGCCCTGCTTCACCACTGGTAAAGTTTTCCCCCTGCAGATGGGGGCTGGGTGCTTGTTACCACAGGCCCTTGCACACTATAACATGTGTCAACCAAGTGTCCCACCACCGCCCCCTCTAAGTTTTCCAAATCACACTTTTCTCATCTATAAAACAGGCATGATAATCCCTACTAGCATTGCTTGTATATATGGAGTACTAAATTCTGGTACAGAGTAAGTGCTCAATAAATATCAGGTATTATTTTTTCAATAACTTTTGAAAACATAATAACGTCTCTTTGAAAATGTATTTGACAGAGAGAAATAAAGGAGCAGACAGTAGTAGAGAAAAATGAATATGTGATACAAGAGTCCTTCCATTCAGTCTTTCCAGAGCACAGAATACCTGATCTGCTTGTATCACCCTGCTCCTTGCTGCTCGCTGCAGGCCGGGTGCTTCCCCCTGGGAGACCGCCGTGACCAAATACAGCTGATACCCTGCCTGCTCACTTGGCAGGGAGGATACTAGCATATATTGTAGTTTCATTTATTTCAAGAAGAAACTCTTAACAGTTTTCATAGCAGATGGCAAAAGCTTGTGCTTGCAGGAAAGAGCAAAGGAAAATCCCTGTCTGTATGCTACTTTCTTGACTTCCCTCAACCACATTTCAAAGAAGGAAGGATCGGGACTTCAGACTTGAAAACAGCAAGAATGGTGTCCTGACTCAGAAAAGGGTTGACTCCAACAAGAGCAAGAACCAGGATCCATTACTTTAAACCACACGACCCTTTCAGCTTATGAAATGCCTCAATATTTATTGCCCCTACTAGCGTTCCCACTGCTTTCCTTCCTTTTGTCTTTTTTCTTATTTTATAGCTTAATTAGTTATTTATCTGTTTATTGCCACCAGGGTTATTGTTGGAGCTCAGTATCTGCACTTCCAGAAGCAGAATTTTTTTTCTTTCCTCTAGAATAGAGGGTGAGAAATAAAAAGGAAGAGAGAGAGAGAGAGAGAAGGAAAACACCATAGCACCATTCCACTGCTCTTGAAACACCACCCCCTCATGGCTCCTTTGTGGCTCAAACATAGGTCCTCGTGCATGGTGACATTTGTGTACTATTGTGTGAACCACCTGCTGGCCCCTCCTCAGTCTTTCAACCAGCAGTTTCATCATGACAGCATGCAATCAGTATCCACTAAAGCCAAACCTTGCAGTTTAAGCTGGGAAATAGCTTAACTGATAGAGCACAGGATTTTGTGACTGAGGGTCCTGGTTTTATTCTTAGCATTGCGTAGACTGGAATGGTGTTCTGACTCCTCTCTCTCTCTCTCTCTCTCTCTCTCTCTCTCTCTATCTCTATCTCCCTCTCTCTCTGTTACATCTCTCTCTCTCCCCTCTCTCTCCATCTTGTATAAAACAAATAAAATAACAAATCTTAGGGTCAGGCAGTGGAACACCCAGTCAAATGCAGGTTACCATGCATAAGGACCCAGGTTCAATCCCTGACCCCTACCTGCAGAGGGAAAGCAACACGAGTGGCAAAGTAGTTCTGCAGTGTCGCTATCTAGCTATCTCTCTATTTCTCTATCTCCCCTTTTCCTCTTGAATTCTGTCTCTGTCACAAATCTTTTTTTTTTAACAACAACAACAAAAAAAAAGCCCTTGATGCTCACATGAGGTTCAGTCACCACGGTGAACTGCGCCTGAACCAGCTCCTTTGACACTGTCCCTAACCTCTCAGGTTTTGGAATTAGTGATTCATTTCCCCACTATGCCCCTGTTGTTCCTAGGACATTAAACTGATTTGCTATGACGGTGTCAGGCCAAAGACCCTGAGTTCAGGGGATAAGTGGCTAACCATGCCATAAAATCCTTTGAGGAAATTGTACTTGGCATTCTCAAGACCAAGAGCTTTACGGCTCCTGAGCCTACCTGAGCAGTCTGACACCCTGACTACATGCATCAAGATGACTACTATTTAGGTTCAAGAACCAGAAACACTCCCAGTATATCCAGAGATTACTGTCATCCTCCTTAGTGTGCCATCTCCAAGCTGGCCCAGGCTCTGGGACTACCTGAAGTCTAATTTAGGATCAGCTAACATTGTCAGTGAAGCATGATAACTGAATTTTTGATCTGCAAGAGTTACACTTGGTAAAAGCACCTGATTCTTCCTGTTAGGGCCTGTTATGAGAGGAAGTGAGCTTCATAAATGAGATACTAAAGGATGAGGAGGAAGAGGAGGAGAAGGAGGAAGAAGAAGAGGAGGAGGGGAAAGGAGGGGGAGGAGTTCAGTATCAGTTTTCACTAGGAGGGGATGGTTCAAGGCAAATTGAAAAATTGCAGTCATAGCTGCAGGAGTAATGCCACGCATGCAATATGATGGGTCAGTGGATGACAAAGACAAGGCCCCTCTGAACTCTCTGAGATAATCTCTGTCTAGAACAACATCCTCCTGACACTCCCCAACTGTGTCAATTCAGGACTTCTGAGATGTAGCCTCCAAGACAGGAATAAATATGCAAGGGTTTGTTAGGAATATAGTTATGAAGGATGAGGGGGGATATAGACCAGGGCTCATGAGAGAGCACATGCGCACATGTATCCATAAATTAGGAGAAAATATATACCTTAAAGTGAAAGTGCACAATGGTTCGCAGTGAGTCAATAATGCAACAAGCAAGTAGAAAGACCTAAAAAAGACATCATAAAGTACTTAATCAAATAGTTTCTACTTAGACCTAAATAAGTTCCTCACCTACTTCCTATTTCACTTCCCTCAATCACTCTAAGTCTAACCTTGTCAGATAATACAAGAACTACAAAAGATGGATAAGGTCAAGAGACTGGCATGACTCTCTTGGTCACTACCTGACCATTTCCTTACCCAGGGCCCTAATCAGGGAATCCTAGGATTCCCACATAGATATTATGGGTCTAGACCTCTAACAGATCCCTCTCTCCACCACTACTGGTCATCTCCATTGGGAACAGCATCATGAACCTCTTGTGGGTCTCTACAGGATGTTGCCCTCAATGTAGACCAACAGTGGTAGAAAATGTCCCACTCTCTGAATGGAGGCTGGGTCAAAATACTCTACCACTGAAAGAAGACTGGCCCCCAAATGAGTGCAACCTAGAATGTTCCTAGCCATGACAATGGAATTAGAGCTCTGACTGACAGGGACGCAAAGGTTACACAAGATTCTGTGCAGAAGATGGGCCCCATATCAGATCAGTGGGGTTTACAGTTAACAGTATTTATATACTTTTCCTATATTTGGGAGCTATTCTCTTCCCTGATTCAGCTTTCTAGTCCTACTTCCAACTCTTATACCATCTCCCCAGACAATACCTTAGCCCACCTGTATGTCAGCTGTCAAGCTCAGGTAAAAATTAGTAAAGCCCTGGAATATACCTAAAATAGACCTACTAGCTTTTTCCAAAACAGAGACCTCAAATTTTCATCTGCAGTATTCTAGCCTTTAGGTTCATGATTAGTCAACAATTTGCTCTTAATCTTAATCTTAATGCTTTTCAGCCACCAAGTTGCAGATGCTACCATGACACCAACCTGACTTCCCTAGACAGATGACCTCACCAATGTATCCTGGAACACCACCCCTCCAGAGCCCTGACCCACTAGGAAAAGATAGAATCAGGCTAGGAATATGGATCAACCTGCCAATTCCCAAGTCTGTCGGAGAAGCAATTATAGAAGCCAGACTTCCCACCTTCTGCACCCTATAAAGAACTCTGGTCCATATTCCCAGAGGGATAAAGAATAGCAAAGCTTCCAGTGGAAAGGATCGGATATGGAATTCTTGGAACTCTACTGGTGGGAATTGTGTGGAATTTTACCCCTCTTATCCTATGGTCTTGTTGATCGTTATTAAATCAAAAGCTAAGTCATTCAGAAAGTTTTTTTTTTCTTTTTAACCAGAACAGTGCTTAATTGTGATTTATGGTGGTAAGGGAGATTGAACCTGAGACTTTAGAGCCTCAGGCATGAGAATCTGTTTGCATAACCATTATTCTATGTCCCCCACCCCATTCTGAGAGAATATTAACCAAGCCTTCAAGCACAGACTGTCCACAGGGGGGACTCATGAACTAGGCAAACATGGGCCTGCAATCATAAGCCTGATGGCTCATTATTGGTGAGAAGTTACCTGAAGGAAGCATGGCTTTAGCACTTATTGGCTAAGAAATAGAAGTTGACAGTTGACACTTCTCCCTGCAGTAAGTTCTCTTGAAAGAGCTCTAGGTGTCATACTTCTACCACTGTCACACCTCTCTATGGAACATTCTTTCTTTAACATTTTATTTATTTATTTATTTATTTATTGGGTAGAGAAATTTGAGAGTAAAAGGGATAAAGGAGAGAGGAGACAGAGAGATAGAAAGAGAGAGAGAGAGAGAGAGAGAGAGAGAGAACGAGAACTACCACTTTTGGGGCTTTCCCCTTGCAAGTAGGGACCAGGGACCTGAACCTGTGTCCTAGTGCATTCATTGTAACATGTCTGTTCAACTGGGTGCACCATCACCTGGCCCTCCCCCTATGGAACATTCAATAGAATTGCAATTCCATCTTTGGGGATGCCTTCCCAGCCTGGGCTAACATACCACCCTTAACTAGCAGGAGGAGATGCAAAAGTGAACTGAAAGAACTTCCAAGGGCCAAAGCTGGAATTACTTGAAAGACAAACTAAGATAACATTGGATTGTCACCTCAAATTATCTGTAAGTGCAGACAGCTATAAATATGAGAGACCTTCTTAGTCAAATTTGGAGGTGGGCTTGCCTTAGCCATCAGCAGTGTAGAGTGATTTAAGGGGGGCTGGGTGGGGAGTGTTTCCTGCTTAGAAAGGAAAAAAAGGGGAGTTGGGCAGTACCTCAGCAGGTTAAACGCACGGTGGCATGAAGCACAAGGACCAACATAAGGATCCCGGTTCAAGCCCCTGGCTCCCCACCTGCAGGGGAGTTGCTTCACGCAGTGAAGCAGATCTACAGGTGTCTATCTTTTTCTCCCCCTCTCTGTCTTCCCCTCCTCTCTCCATTTCTCTCTGTCCTATTCAACAACAATAATAACTACAACAACAATAAAAACAACAAGGGCAACAAAAAGAAAATAAATAAATATTAAAAAAGAAAGGGGGAAAAAGCCCCTTTTACAAACTGTGGCAAATGTTTGACATTCAGCCAACACTGCTACTCGCTGAGTTTAAGATTTTCAACCACTTTATTGATTTTTTTTTTTAAAGCAGAACACAGGGGAGTGGCAAGGCTATCATCTGCAACCTTGTAAAAAGGCCTTTCTCCCAAGGAAATGAGGTTCAGCTCTATCCTGGTAAAGACCAAGAAAGATAGTGGAGAGTCTGCAAGAAGAAGAGTGGAGCCTAGCAGGTGTAAAAAGGCCAAAGGAAGCTGAAGGCATCACTTGAAAAGTTTGCCTTGATATTGCATAAAAAATACAACTCCCAATCCTGCCCAGAGTCGCACAGCAATCAAGGCCTCCATTGGTTTGGTCAGTGACAATGCTTAATGAGATACAACCGTAACTCTTGCATAAGTTTTTCTAATGGCCATAAAGTTTCTTTAATAGTCATTCAGCAATGGATATTCAGATTCATTAACATGGCACTTAAAATTCCAATTTAGATTTTAGCCTCACATGACATTCCCAAATGCTGACTTTCTACTTTCCGCTGGTCCTAGGACTCTAAGGATAGTCACAGCTCCAGGTTTTCTGTCTGGAATATGCACCTATACCCGCCCCTTTCATTTACCTTCCCAGCAGATTCCTTGGCTCCACTGAAAGCCCAGGTTAGTGATTCCTTCCTTTGCTTTCACTTCCAGAACTTTCACTACTTTCCCTATACAGTAACCACACTTAGGTGCTGGAGATGTAATTGTCATTTAACTCCCCCTCCTTGGGGTTCTAAATACTTTAGAATAGGCACCAGGAGTCAAATTTGGCTCTGAGTCTAAAGAGCCTTGTTAACGATAAAAACTCAACTGTTGAGATCACCTGGGACCACAACAAGGCAGAACTAGAATGACCTCAGAGACCCACCAAATCACCGGTAAATGCAAACATATGTGGCTCAAGGACAGAGAGGAGCCTAAGGAGAGATTGAGCAGCTGGGAACAGTCCGGCAGTTTACCGGTTTTGAGGCACCACCTCCAGTCTGTTTTACCAACAAAGACTGCTGAAGGGAGGAGAGGACTCCCCTAAGACTCACCAAATGCAACTGGGAGTCTCCATTGCTACTGCCCTCAGAGGCTGGAGCAGCAGGGAGGAGGCCCTGTGCTGACATCAGAAGGCAGAGAATTGACCAGGAAACTCAGGAGATCTACACTACAGCTTGGGGGCCTAGCAGTAGGGCTGTGTGGTGGGAGCCTTTCCACATTGTTCTCCTGATGAGAACATGGTGAATAATTGCCTCAGAACCTACAGACTTGTCTAGAAACTCACAGGTCCCAGCAGTACTGCCCAGGTTGGCAGAGAAGCTGAATTGAGCCTGGAGTTTTGGATTCTTGGAGTGTAAGAGTCTCTTTGCATAACCACTGGATTATCTCTCCTGCTTTATCTTTTGGGCAGAAGTGAGTGATTAAGGTAAGAAGCCTCCTTATAGTTTAAAAGCCCTCAGGCTCCCACAGCCTACAGGGAAGGAAAATAACAAAAGAGACTTTTAACAGCCACTGTGCTCCAACTCAGGGACTGAAATAATATTAAAACAACTGTTAATTTCCACAACTGTGAAATCTTTAAGTACCTTAGACACAAGTCAATTCAGACAAGAGTGATCAGTAATTTGAAAAGTACTGAGGGAGGGACTTCACAACATACTATTTAGAATGCTTAAACCAAAAAGAAATATTGTAGAAATGAATTAGGTTAAAAGTCTAGCTAATGGGGCCCTAATCGGGGAGTCCTGAGATTCCCAAAAGACATAATGGGCCTAGACCTTGAATAAATCCCTCTCTCCATTATTACCAGTCATTTCTATCAGAAACAACAAAATAGACCCCTTTGTGGGCCCCATAGGACATTGTCCTCAACTTGGATCAACAATGGTAGAGAATCTTCTATCCTCTGAAGGGAGGATAGAAAACATACTCTATGCTACACCTGAGGAAGATGGGTCGATATTGGGGCAGCATGAAATGTTCCTACTCATGACCACAGAATGTGATCTCAGATCTAGAAGGATGCAGAGGTCACATAGGGTCCTAAGCTGATTATGGGCCCCAGATCAGATCACATCAAATCAATGGGCTTTATAGTAAACAATATTTATGCCCCTTTCCCATATCCTAATATATCCTAAGAGCTACTCTCTTCCCTGATGCAGTTTTCTGGTCTTCTTTCCAACCATGATATCATCTCCCCAGACAATAACTTGGATCCACTGACATATCATATTTCAGGCTCAGTGGAAAAAAGAAAAAGAAAAAGAAAAAAAATCTAGTATATCCATAGTCCCTTTGGAATATAACTAAAATATGCCTATTAGCTATCTACAAAAAAAAAAAAGCTATCTACCATTTTTTAGCATTATTTTAAACTGATTAGACAGTTTAAGCACACTATTATAACTTAGTTTACTAAGTAGTCACTGTAAAAGCAAAAGTAACTAACTCATGAGTAAGATAAAAAAAATCTCTTACCAAGTTTTAAAATAAAAGTTTTAACCGGGAACATTTTTGTCTATATAAGACATAAAACTCTCTTAACTTTTTACCTAGTCTCTCTTATGTTTTAATATCTAAAGTTCTTTCTCAGGGAAAACCAGGGGCATACTTTTTGAATAAAATATAAAAGGGTTAGCTAAAATATCTATACAGCTCTAAATTAGGCTGTCTCATATTTATTTGATAAGTTTTATCTGGAAAATTTTTTACATATCTTATTTAAATTAAACCTCATTTATCAGAGCAAAAGCCTTTGGAATGTAAATAATTAACATAACCATTGCATTGTCTTTTACTAACCCAAGCCAGTTTTGCCTGTTTAGTTGAGAAAGTTTTTTAAAAACTATTTTTTTTAAATCACTTAAACAATTTTAAGTAAAATGTTAAACTTTGTTAGGATCTTTGCTTATCACAAAGCTATCACACCCTGAGGGCAGCTATGAACAAGGGTGGGTACACAACTTAATTGATCTTTCACTTTGATTTGGATAGGTAACTTAAAAAGCTAAGATAAACCTTATAGCTGAAATGTTCAAAATAATTTTTTACTGTTAGCATTTCTTTTAGATGACCATTTTGCACTAAATAATTTTGTTGAATCACATCTGTCAAATGAAAATTTTTTATCAGGCCAGGAATACCACATTTAACCCTTTTTTCCTGGCAAGGCCACTGCTCTACACTGACTGGGCCACTAGAAAGCCATTTCAAGCATGGAATTAACAAATTAACAAACAGTGGCAGTTGGTATTGGGGTGCTGGTAATATTTACAATTCTCACAAGAGTGAGAGAGACTGTAGAGGCATTTTACCATGCCTAGAGATCTCAGAAAATCTTTTAACTAATGAATTGATGCTGATATTAGCTATCAGAAGGACGAAACTGTCCTATATTTTACTTTGGTAAAGGTGTGACAACTCTATGAGTCGGGATCTTTAACACCACATTTAGCTTAACTAAATCTTATTTAAAACTTAAAACAACCTTTAGTTACTTAGGGGTCAACACACATTAATGGGAACAAGGTACAGACTTAAAACAGACATTCTTGGTGAAAAGAAAAATTTTCCCTTTGAAAAACCGCTTTGGTTTTTGGATTTCTAACTCACCAACTCTCCACCCCCCCACCCCCAGGAGGGGCGTTTGTGGCTAAGAATGATTGACTGCAGTCTTTGCCAATCTGTGGAGCAGTAGCTCTGTGCCGTGATTGGCTGCACGGACGGAACAGGCGGGCTTAGTTTACCGCGCGTGGAGAAAAATCTTTGAAATTCTTTTTCTGGGCTAAGGTATATTTTTAGAGTTTTAAAGAAACAAATCATTAAATTTCTATCAAAATTGTGTGCTGGTTCTCTAATTAATAGTTTTTAAGTTAGACAGAATGTCTTGTTTGATTGATTTTATTCTTTCTTTAGAGAATAGCTTGCTAGCCAGATAAGATCTCGCTCAGAATTGGTTTAACGCTTTCTGAGAGCTTTGGTGGTAGCCAGAGGGAAAAACCTGGATTTTTTTTTTTTTTTTTTGCTGGCTAGTTTTAAGATAATGCCAAATCAAGAGCCCACAGTTCTTTAAATATTTATTTATTTATTTATTTCCTTTTGTTGCCCTAGTTTTTTTTAATTATTATTATTGTTGTCATCGCTGTTGGATAGGACAGAGAGAAATGGAGAGAGGAGGGGAAGCCAGAGAGGAGGAGAGAAAGATAGACACCTGCAGACCTGCTTCACCGCCTGTGAAGCGACTCCCCTGCAGGTGGGGAGCTGGGGTTCGAACCGGGATCCTTATGCTGGTCCTTGTGCTTTACACCACCTGCACTTAACCCGCTGCACTACAGCCCAACTCCCAACAGTTCTTTAACTAATTGTAAATGCTCTCGTTTTTCTTCTACTAATTTTCTAAGGGAAGCTGTTTTTTGTGCTAGTTGAGTTTTAGCCTTGGTGGTATAATCAGTGATGTCGGCCAAGTCGAGGACAGTAGCACAAAACGGAGGGGTGGTGGCATAGGGAGGCAGTCTGGACAAAGAAGAGCGTAGGGGTGGCCGGTCAGGATTATGATATTTGGCCATCTCTTTATCAAGGGATAAGGCCTCTTCAGGAGAAAGACTATCATCAGGCCCATCTTTGGTGGTGGGTCTTAAGGTTGTCAAAGGGGTAAATCTTAATAGGAGGGAACTTAGCAGGAGCCTCAGGGATGGGGTCTCCTGAATCAGGCATGGAAATAGAGACAGACTCACAAACAGAAGGTTATTTCTTAAACAGTTTCCTATTCTGGCCCATCTTTTTTCATCAATAGTCCCTTCTAAGGGAAACTATGGACAAACATCATTCACAAAATCAAAAAACTTTTTGAGATCCTTTTTCTTAACCCTTGTTCCTCATGTCTTGAGGGACTCTTTGAGGCCCCTAAGAAATAAATCATGCTTGCTCAATGCTTGTCCCATAATTGCGTCACTCTTTCTTACCTTAAAACGGATCAATCTCACAGACGGGTAAATCTGCGGCGATCACCACTCACTCTGGGCTAAAGCGGCGATCCTATGCGAACCTTCACTCACTCCTTCTCTGAAGTGGTGGTCCTATGCTCCTTAGTCGACCATCGGGGAGCGACGTTCTCTTGGACCCCAGACCCAAAAAGGTCCCACGTCAGGCGCCAGGTGCCCCGGCCTGTGGGGTTATCGACGGAAACCTAGGGTAGGGGGCGAGAGAATGGAGGGGACAAGAGACACGAAGAACGAGAGCAAGTCATGAGATCTGATCAAGCTCTGAAAATTTTATTTTGCAGCCGCATTTTAAGCACACACCATGAGGAAGTTCTTCTAAGGTAGTGGGGGGAGGGAGGTGGGTGAGCAACTTTCCAAACAGTTAGATAGTAATCTCAGTTCCAATGATTGGAATGTCTGCTCATGGGTTATGTGAGGGACTTAGCTAAGGTTTTGGCTCCCGGAAACTATTCCAGCCTTTAGGTCCATAATTGTCCAACAGTTTTTTTGGCTTTGTATATTAACTCTCTTTTTTTAGCCACCTGGTTCCAGATGCTAGCAGGATTCAGCCAGACTTCCCTGGACAGACAACCCCACCAATGTGCCTTGGAGCTCCGCTTCCCAGAGCCCTTCCCCATTAGGGAAAGAGAGAGACAGGATGGGAGTATGGATCGACCTGTCAAGGCCCATGTTTAGCGGGGAAGCAGTTACAGAAGCCTGACCTTCAACCTTCTGCACCCCACAATGATCTTGGATCCATACTCACAGAGGGATAAAGAATGGGAAAGCTATCAGGGAAAGGGTTGGTATACGGAGGTCTGGTGGTGGGAATTGTGAGAAGCTGTACCCCTCTTATCCTATGATTATGCCAATGTTTCTTTTTTATAAATAAAAAAATTTTTTTTAATAGTATTTAAGGGATGGGGGAGATAGTATAGTGGTTATGCAAATGAAGTCTAATGTTTGATGCTCTGAAGTGCCAGGTTCAATCCCCTACATCACCATAAACCAGTACAGTTGAGCAGTACTCTGGTAAACCAGTACAGTTGAGCAGTACTCTGTAACAAAGTTGAACAAATATATATATTTTAAAGCTCCCAGTTAATTCTAACATACACTTAAGGCAGAGCATCTCCAAGTTAGCTCAAGAAACCAAAGAGAAATTTGAACTTTGTTCAATCAACTAGACTAATGAACATTAGTGAATTTAGCTGCTTCATTTATCAGGCTAGCATGCCCCCTCCCCCCTGTTCTCTAGCCTTATGCCCATCACACACCCTTCAGCATGCCTTGGAGAAAGATGAATAATCAATATGTAGAGGGAAAAGGAGACTGTCCTTTCAGTTCTTCCCCACTGACTGGCCAACAGTGTTCTGTCTATTCTTTTGAAAGACAGAGGAAGCAATCTGGGGAGAGAATGTTTTGCACATTATTGCATTTAAACTTTATAATACTATATGGTTTTCTTGTAGACCCAATGGTCTCCTTGTCACAGGGGAGGATATTATTTAACATTGTCATTCTTTTTTGTTGTTGTTTTTACCAGAGCACTGCTCAGCTCTAGTTTATGGTGATGCAGGTGATTGAACCTGGGACTTTGGAGCCTCAGGCATGAGAGTCTCTTTGCATAACTATTATGCAATCTACCCTTGCCCGAATAACATTGTCATTCTGATAAGGACTCTTCTCCAATCTGATAGTACTCTACAAAATATGAAAGAGACTGGAACTACAGGTGGATGAAGATGAAAGGAAGTTATTTCAGCTGTGCCAAGAGTCGAGTTAGCACTGAGAACCCAAGATCCCATTGTGAACACTATTGATTATTTATACCCTAAATCTGGGCAGGGGTTGCCGTAAGCATTGAATACATTGCCGTAAGCATTGAATACAAAATTGAATGTCAGGAGCGATTAGCTAATTTTAGATGGGGTAATTCCAAGGATTGGTCTGGGGTTTCCAGAAGGGTATTCATGAGTGGACCACCACTCGGGCATATTAGTCCAGATAGCAGGCCTGGCATCTTTCCCAGTAAGGGAGGAACAAGCAGCTTTGGTGCTTTTCCCAGCAACACAGGTAAGGGAGGTAGCTTCTTATCTATCGGGTCCACACTTTATAGCAACTTAAATAAGTCTGGACATGTCCTGGGTATAACACTCTAATATTTTGTCACACTCTAAGTAGATATATTTTATATATTTATATAACACTAATTTCTTCAAACTTTTAACTATAGCCTACTAAAATTCTTACTAAAAACTGAATTAATGAGAGCCGGGCAGTGACACAGCGGGTAAAGTGCACATGGCATGATGCAGAAGGACCTGCGGAAGGATCCCAGTTCAAGCCCCCGGCTCCCCTTTGGCAGGGGGTTCACTTCACAGGCGGTTAAGCAGGTCTTCAGGTGTCTATCTTTCTCTCCCACTCTCTGTCTTCCCCTCCTCTCTCGATTTCTCTCTGCTGTATCCAACAACAACAGCAGCAGTAATAACAATGATAAACAACAAGGGCAACAAAAGGAAAACAAAAACCAAAAAAACCTGAATTATTGGCAATTCCCTCTCAATTCTTATTTAACCTTTACGTCCTTATTTTTTCTGATTATAAAGGAAATGCATGGGAGAGTCAGGAGGTGTCACACTGGGTTAAGCGCACATAGTACCAAGCTCAAGGATCCTGTTGGAACCCCCAGCTGCCCACCTGCAGGAGGGTCACTTCATAAGCAGTGAAGCAGGGCTGTAGGTGTCTATTTTTCTCTCCCTTTCTCTATCTACCCTCCCCTCTCAATTTTTCTCTGTCCCACTGGAAAAAAAAAAGCTTCCAGAAATGGTAGATTCATAGTAATGCATGTTTGCAATGGAAAATTCATCAAAATCAGAAGTAAAAAACACAGAAAATAAAAAGTACATAATTCTAGCAGTAACCGCTGCTATTATTTTGTTGTATTTCCTTCCAATTTTGTTCACATTCTCTTTTTCATTTAACCATATGAATATTATATCCCCATTTTAATAATACCATCATATGAATATGCAATAGCTTCTTTATTCATTTTAACTTCCTAATGCTAGATGTTCAGGTAAGATATTTCCTTATTTATAGGAAATAAAGATATAAGGAATATCTCATCTTAATCAGAAAAATTTATGTGTTTAAAATTATTTTCATAGACTAAATTATTATTTTTAATACCATATGATCCACTTAAGACTACTCCTAGGTATTTAGATGAGTATATGAGAACATCAATTTAAAACATGTGCACCATAGACTAAATTATTACAAACAGAACTACAATGTCAGGAATACAAATATTTTTTAAATCTTTGATACTTTTTCTTAATGAGTTTTTACAGCTTGAGTAGAGTTTTTACTAGTAGAAATTTGTGTAAGCAACCAAATCACTGGAATTTTCTTTACTGGTGACAACTCAGAGTAGTGTCACACATTTTAGAAATAAAAAGGGAATTCTGCTTTCATCCTTCATTCAGAAGAGTCTTTGTTCCATTAAAAACATGACAGAGAAACTTCAAAAGTTAGTCATCTTTATAGTGAAAATCATTTGCTTCTCACTATTTCTGGTCAAACAGTAGAACTTGGCTAAAAAAACAAATGAGGCTAGAAGAGTTATCATGCTTTCTAAGTAATAGCAAACTTTCATGTACTATCTCTGGAGAAGCTAAGCTCTTTAAAGCAGTCATGACAAGGTTCACTATCATCATGTTACTTAGTGCTCGAGGAAGGTGGGACAGAAAGAAATTGCTGTCCAAGGTCACAATAAGCTGAGTCTACATGTTAAGACAGTAGCCAGTCCTCTGGCTCTAAATTTCAGTGTTTTTTTTTCCCTTACACCTTAGCCACCGCTTCTTTGTCAAGCACTGTATAAGATGAAATGGAGACGTCTTTTTTTTTTACCAAAGAATTCCCAGATGCCAGCTAAGATCTGCCTGCTTCTTAAGATCTAGATGAGATTAACTCACCCTTTGCATTAGTTTGGTAGGGCTGCCACAACCAAGCACCACAGACTGGGTGATTTAAATGACAGAAACTTATTTCTCACAATTCAGGAGACTGGAAATGCAAGGTCCAGCTTCTGGTAAGGTTGATTTCTCCTGAGACTTTTCTCCTTCATTCACAGACTGCCATGTTTTTACTGTGTCTTCACATGGCCTTTTCTCCGTGGACACTCATGCTGAAGTCTCTTCCCTTTCTCACAATGACACCAATTCTACTGGATTAAGGTATCACCTTATGACCTTATGTGATCTAATTACTATTTTAAAAGCCCAGTTCCAAATATGGCCACATTCTAAGGTACCAAAGGTTTTAGACTTCAACATAAGAATGGGGGCTGCGGCATTTCAGTACATACCACACATCATTCTACGTCCTTGGGAATATAAAGCCATCTTCAACATTGTTGTATGTTTTACATTGGGTTGTTCTAGCTCTCCCCCACCAAGAAAATTGGATCAGTCCTGCTAATTTCGCGGGCGCACTTGGCCCTGCCCCAAGGAACCCCAAGAGGGTTCCAGAGTTGGAGAGTTCGAGAGTTGCAGAGTTCCAGAGTTGGAGAGTTCCAGAGTTAGAGAGTGCTTGGTGCCGTCGCGGGGCAAAGAGGCAGTAGAGTTCTGTTTGGTGATTAGTTTGGGTTAGTTTATGAATCGTTGTTCCTGAATAAAGAAATACAGCTTCCCTGCCCAGCCGTATGTCTCTGGTCATCTCTGTTACCCGCCCGTGAAGCTAGCCCGGCCAGCTGGAGCCTCCAAATTTTAACAACAAATGGCGTCCACGTGGACCTGACCTCTGCATCTCTCAGATAAGTAGACAATTTGGCTACCTATGTACTATGGCCTTCTCTTCTGCTTGTGAAGAGATCTCCAAAGGCCTCTGCTCTTTCTTCATGAGACTGTTTTGCTGTTTCTGGAACATTTATCTCTGGACCACTCTGTGGTTTCCACTCGCTTGGGCAAACTCAGAACAGCCAGCGGGAATAGCCAGTTGGCGGGAGGTGAGGCGTGGAGCTGCTGTTTCCACCTGGTTAAACAGCCAGCCAGCTGGCTGTGCCCAGACAACCCCGCGCACCATGCCCGCAGCACCGCAGCCCCTCA
This sequence comes from Erinaceus europaeus, assembly GCF_950295315.1. NCBI lineage: Eukaryota > Metazoa > Chordata > Mammalia > Eulipotyphla > Erinaceidae > Erinaceus > Erinaceus europaeus. The sequence continues at coordinate 56,296,390 of NC_080173.1, read as the reverse complement.
GCCTGCAGTAGGCTGACGCCAGCATGCAGGAGCCCGATGCCACCACACAGGAGCCCAATGCCACCACACAGGAGCCCGATGCCAACACGCTGGAGCCCGATGCCAACACGCTGGAGCCCGATGCCAACACACAGGAGCCTGATGCCACCACGCAGGAGCCCAATGCCAGCACGCAGGCCAGCCCACAGGAGCCAGCTCTCCATCGCGTGGCGCAGGGCACTGGACAAGTGATCCCTCCATGCTGCTCGGCCACTGCGAGCAGGGCAGCAGACATGGCAGGGCCATGGGGCAGGGCCTTGGCAGCCTATCATGGCCGCCACCCCTGGGCACCTAGGCCCACGCCTTCTACAAGGCTGGCCTGCCTGCCCTCATGCTATGAATTCTGGAATGATCCCGGACCTCCTGGACCCCCGGGCTCCCTGCTGAAACTGGACATCCTGGCAGAGATCCTCAGGTCCGGTCTGAAGGCAGACAGACCAGCTGAAGTACGCAGAGATTTGTACAGAGATCGCAACCTGCAATTCCTAGAAGTGAAGCTGCCCAAGAGACCACCACTGGACAACGCACCCCCCCAACAACTAAGACAGTACAGATTTAAATTCATGTTTAAAATGACATGTCTTCGTAACAAAGGTTTCTCTCCTTGTGTATTAATGACCATGTTTATGTTTATGTTTAAAGTTTGGTAAACAGTAACTTTAAGGCTAAATTCTTACTAGACAAAGTTAAATGAAAAAGGTTTTCAACGTAATTCTCATAAAGATAAAATTAACTTACATTTAAAGTCTGAGGTAAAAATTAGTTAACAATCAATATATTTTTAACTAAGTTGGTCTAAACAAAAGGTTAAATAGACTTGTTGATATGTAAAACTCTCGATTACCTTCTCTATTAGAAATGGTAGATCGCACAATGGCTATGCTAATTATTCTCATGCCTGAGGTTTCCTTTCCTGCGCACACCTAGAGTGTGTCTCCATCTTGAATGGGTGTAACAAAAGGTTGAAAAGACATTGTTGATATGTAAAAGTCTCAAATTCCTTCTCTATTAGAAACGTTAGATTGTGCTGTGGTTATGCTAATAGCAAGTTTTGTTTCATAGTAAGTAAATTGCAGCCAGCTGCCTTTGGGACTCTAGGCCATTCCCCACCCCCATGCAAATGCCTGTCGAGGCAAGTACGCCCCCCAGAGGCAAGAAATGTTTTTTTAAAGCTGATAAAGTTTTGCCCACAGAGGCAAGATATGGCCCCCTCAGGCCTTCCCTTGGCAGCACACTGGTTCTTGTTACTTGCTTACATGTTTCTCCATGTTTGTACCAGTTTCTTTTTTTAAAAATGCCTGTACGATATAGGTTTCTGTTCACCCCACACCCTTGATACTGTAGTCATTTAGTTAAAAAGAAAAGGGGGAATTGTTGTATGCTTTACATTGGGTTGTTCTAGCTCTCCCCCGCCAAGAAAATTGGATCAGTCCTGCTAATTTCGCGGGCACACTTGGCCCCGCCCAAAGGAACCCCGAGAGGGTTCCAGAGTTCCAGAGTTGGAGAGTTCGAGAGTTTCAGAGTTCCAGAGTTGGAGAGTTTCAGAGTTAGAGAGTGCTTGGCGCCGTCGTGGGGCAAAGAGGCAGCAGAGTTCTGTTTGGTGATTAGTTTGGGTTAGTTTATGAATTGTTGTTCCTGAATAAAGAAATACAGCTTCCCTGCCCAGCCGTATGTCTCTGGTCGTCTCTGTTACCCGCCTGTGAAGCTAGCCCGGCCAGCTGGAGCCTCCGAATTTTAACAACACAACATGATGCAGCTTCTTGGTGATGGAGAAGATTGTGAAGATAAAGAAAGAGAAATGTACTTTTCTGTTTCCAGACTCTTGCTTTATTCAAATTAAATCAGCTTATTCATTTGTTTCTATTCAGCGTCTATTCTCCCTATTGCCTCCCTCACTGACACAGTTCTTGTGTTTCCCAGGGTAGAATTATTCCCAGGAGTGACTTGGCATGTTAGATATTATTAAGTCCAAGAACAAAAAATATGGGGAAGGCATGTAGGTAAGTATAAGGAGAATAAAACTGAATGAGAGGAAATAGCCTATGATATATACTAGACAGGGGGGTACATATGATGAAGCAGTAAGAGAAAATTCCCCATGATTGACTAAATCATCAGTCACTGACATCTCCCCTCCTTGGAGGTCAGAGGGTGGGGACTGCAAACTACAACCTTCCAGTTAAATAGTGGGTTCTCCTGACAGCCACCACTACTTAGGTGGAGTCCATAAACATAATAAGATGCCTATGTTGCTTTCATAACTTAAGAAATTCCAAGGATGTGTGGAGTTTTGTGCCAAAAATGGGGATGAAGATCTAATTGATCTTCTGTGGGAAATGGGCCCTTGTCTGGGAAGTCCAGGCAATTGTTTCCAAGAAAATCTGAGTGGGTTGACCCCAAGATCTCCCCTTTCCTGGGTAGAGACGATGGCAGGTCCCTCCTGACCTCGTGAACTAATGATGGATGGCCCCCCTGGACGGGACAATATTTCTATACATGCCACTCCATCCCCTTAAAACAAAGGCCATGAAAAAGTGCCTGTCTTCTTCTTCTAGCATTTGCTCTTCTTCTGTAGCCAGTCAACAGCATCAGGTTGAGCCTGATGTAAAGTTTTGAGACCTCCTTTGAATCTGGAGAGGTGGCAGTCATTGACTATGTGGGTCATAGTCTGTCTGTAGCCGCAGGGGCAGTTCAGGTCGTCTCTGGCTCCCCAGTGATGGAACATAGCAGCGCACTGGCCATGGCCTGTTCAATAGCGATTGAGGAGGGCCCAATCATAACATGCTAGGTCAAAGCCGGGTTGACGCTTGCAGGGGTCTGTGAGGAGGTGTTTGTTCTTTACCTCAGCTGACTGCCAACTCTGTTTCCAAGAGTCTGGAACAGAGAAGTTCAGTGTAGACGTAGGAGACCAGATTGGATGACGAGACGTCAAGCGTTGAACAGGGTGGGCGAAGATATTTGCGTATATTGGCAGGTCCGGTCGAGCGTAGACGTGGGAAATGAACTTAGATGATGCCGCATCCCGACGAATATCTGGCGGGGCAATGTTGCTAAGAACTGGCAGCCATGGAACCAGGGTGGAACGGATGGTTCCAGAAATTATCCTCATGGAGGAATATAATTTGGAATCGACCAAGTGGACATGGGAGCTACGGAACCATACTGGGGCACAGTATTCTGCAGTGGAATAGCATAATGCCAGAGGGAAGCACTCGCACCCCATGAGGAGCTGGCCAGTCTTGCAATGATGTTATTCCTCGCGCCCACCTTTGCTGCAGTTTTTATGAGATGTTTGTGAAATGACAGAGTGCGATCGAGAGTAACGCCAAGATAGACTGGCTGGGCTTCATGCTGGATTCTCATATCGTCAAGCTGCACATTAAGCTCACACGAGGCTGAGGCATGGTGTAGGTGGAAAACAGATGATACCGTTTTTGCAGTGCTAGGGATTAGTCGCCATTTTTTACAGTAATCAGATATCAGAGACATGTCTTTCGTGTTTCCTTGAGAATGTCGAACTTGGATGTCTGAGTTGCACAGCAGATGTCATCGGCGTAGATGAACTTCCTTGAAGAAGTTTCTGGGAGGTCATTGATGTAAATATTAAATAGCATAGGAGCCAGAACAGAGCCCTGGGGGAGGCCACTTGAGACAAGTCTCCATCTGCTAGACTTGTCACCCAGATGCACCCGGAATCTTCTGTTTTGGAGAAGAAAAGATATAGTGTTGGCCACCCATGGAGGCAGGCATCTTGAGATCTTGACTAGGAGACCACAATGCCAGACCGTGTCATAGGCTGCTGTGAGATCAACAAAGACAGCACCCATCTTTAAGTTCTTCTGGAATCCATTTTCAATGTAAGTTGAGAGGGCCAGGACTTGTTTGCAGGTAGATCTTCCTGGGCAGAAACCAGCTTGGGCGGGTGATAGGAATTTCTCTGTAAGAGGAGAAATTCGTGATAGAAGCAGCCTCTCAAGGAGTTTGTAACAAACAGAGAGGAGAGAAATTGGTCTATAGCTGGCGGCCAGTGTTGGGTCTTTCTTTGGTTTCAAAACTGCTATTATCTTCGCACGACACCAAATTCTGGGCATAAATTCGGATTCCAAGATGTGGGACAGGAATGTAGTGAGCCACTTCTTTGCTGCGGGGCCCAAGTTAAGAAGTGCCTGTAATTTACCCCCAGAGAAAATTGCGTTTTTGAGCTCATGACCTTCCAGTTGTGATCAAATACTTTGTAGGTCAAGATGTAACTTTGCATTGTGTTTGGGTTAATGATTACCTAAACTTTCTTTCTGGACTATGGGTATATCTACTTGCTTACATCCCCCAATAAATGAGTTGTCCCTCTGAGGCTTCTCCCAGAGCTGGATAAGTCTGGCATGGCTTCTTCCTCTCGTGCATTACACTTTTGTCACACAGAGCCACCCTAGATCTCCCAAGGGGCCACCTGTCTCTCTGCCGCCTGCGGCTGGGTAAGCGGGGAACCCAAAGAAACTCGCAATCTTTTTCTTTCTTTCTTTCTTTTTTGCCTCCTGGGTTGTCACTGGGGCTCAGTGCCTGTACCACGAATCCACTGCTCCTGGAGGCACTGTTTTCATTGTTGTTTTTGCTTTGTTAGATAGGACAGAGAGAAATTGAGAGAGGAGGGGAAGACAGAGAGGGGGAAAGACACCTGTGGACCTGCTTCACTGCCTGTGAAGCAAACCCCCCCCACACAGGTGGGAGCTGGGGGCTCCAACCTGGATCCTTGCACTTCACACTATGAGCGCTTAAACTGGTGCACTACTGCCTGGCTCCAAATTGATATTTCTTATAATAAATCACAATCTCACAATACCATAGTACAGAAGTAGTAAAATTCCACCCTGAGGGATTTTTTTCTTGCTGCTTCATCCTATGTGCCTTCCAATCTAATGTACAGCATCTCATTTCTTATTTGACCTTCCTTTATTCTTTCTGATCCTCACTCTCTAAGAATGCCACAACAAACTCCAAATACTTCTCTCTTCTTTAGTAGAATTTTCCAGCTTTTTCTAGTTCTTAACAAAGTCTGCTCCATACTGACTCTGAGTAGCCAGACCAAACCCGTTGGGATATCAGCAGCATGAAAGGCCTTTGATTTAACCTTCCCCACTTCCCTTAGGTTCCAGTTGTGATTTTAAATAGCATTTGTGTCTTCATTACTCAAACAAATCCTAATGATGTTGATATTAGTGAAGATGAATTTTTTAACAGCATGGGACTGAAGTGATAAAAGTTACTAAATAAAGAATGAGGTCAGAGTCACTAAAATGCTAGAAAAGTGTCAGCTGGGATGGATAAAAGTGCATGATGCTAATAAGTGTCCTAGGAATATAAAATGGAAAAATCTGAGAAAGAAAGCTAGTGCTACAAGCTGCAGTCCTAGGTGGTTATTTAGCTGCAAACTATGATACAGTTTAGTTCTGAAGTAATAGCTTATGACTTGGGTGGTGAGGATAGATGGACAAGGGAAAGGAGTCTGATATAAAACATAAAACACTTATTCAAAGAGAAAAACTGATAAAAATGTTATCAGGTGGGTCGGGGCTACAGAGTAGCAGCAGCTGTGTTTCTCTCCTCTCCTGGTCAACTAAGAATAACAAATAAGATCACCTGAGAACACAACAAGAAAAGACTCAGAATACTCTGGGAACCACCAAGTCATGGGTTAAGAGTTAGTAATTAAGCTAAAATATCTACTTATACTTAAAAAGCCCAAAGTCTCCCATAGACTACAGGGAAGATAGAGAACAAAAGAGGGTTTAACAGCCACCATACTTTACCTCAAAGACTGAGACAACATTGAAACAACTATTAATTTCCATAACTATGAACTCTTTAAGTACTGTGTTTAGACACAAGTCAATCCAGGCAAGAGTGATTAGTGGATTGAATAGTACTGAAAGAGGGACCTTACAACAAACCATATATAATAGTTAAACCAAGAAAAACATTGGAGTAATGAACCAGGACAAAAGCCCAGATAAGCCACCCCACACATACACACGCAAGGTAGAAGCACATAAGAATGAGGACAAGATCCAAACACTAATTGAGGTATTAGTCACAGGAGTGAGGAAAGAGTTTGAAAGTAATACCAGAAATGGGGAAACAGCAAATGAGACTCTGAAAGAAAACACTAACTATCCAGGTAATTAGAGAGCTGAAAGCTGAAATAGCTGAGCTAAGAGCACAACAAGCTGAACAAGCTAATACAGTATCAGAACAGGGTAACAAAATAGCTGAACAACAGAAAACAACAGAGGGGAAAGAGAACAGAATAAGTAAGGCAGAAAACAGAATTAACAAGATCGAGGATGAATTAGAGAAAACTAAGAAAGAAGCAAAAGATCTCAAAAAGAGACTAAGAGATACTGAAAACGACAACAGAGACATATAGGATGACTTCAAAAGAAGTAATATACACATTATTGTCTTGCCAGAGAAAGAAAGAGAGGGAGGGAAAGAAAGCATTCTATAGGACATATAGCTGAGAACTTCCCTACTCTACTCTTCCCTACTCATATAGCTGAGAACTTCCCTACTCTAGAACTTCCCTACATAAAAGACATAAAGGTTCAAGAAGCTCAGAGGATCCCAGACTTAAAGACACCAAGACACATCATATTTAGAATGAAAAAGAATAAGGATAGGGAAAAGATCTTGAAAGCTGCAAGAGAAAAACAAAGAGTCACCTAACAGAAGAAAACCATAAGATTAGCATCAGATTTCTCCACACAAACACTAAAAGCCAGAAGAGAATGGCAAGATATATATTGAGTGCTTGATGAGCAAGGCTTTCAACCAAGACTACTATATCCTGCTAGACTGTCATTCAAAGTAGATGGAGGCCTACAAATCTTCTCAGAAAAGCAAAAACTGAAGGAATCAACTATCACCAAGCCTACCCTGGGGGTTGTATTGTTATGTGGAGATGTTATGCATCTACAAACTATTATATTTTACTGTTGACTATAAGCCATTAATCCCCCAATAAAGAATTTTTTTAAAAAGCAAGGTGAAAAAATATTATCGGGTGGCTGCTTCCCCCAGTTAACCACTCTGATACAAAGGAAGTGAATTTTTGATTCACTACTTTCAATTAAATTTTTTCTTCTCCTCCTCTTTCTTCTTCTTCTTCTTTTTTTTTTTTTACAAAAACAATTATCATGAAAAACCAAAGTACTGGAAGCTAGGGAGATACTCAGCAGTAAAGCACAGGACTTGCATGCATGAGGTCACAGGTTTGATCTCTAGAACTACATATGCCAGACCTGGATGGTGCTCCAGTCTCTCTCACTCTCACTCTCATCTTGTCTCTGTTCCTCTGCCAAAAATAAAATTTAAAAACAAAAACCCAAAGTGTAGAGTTTAAAGAAAAAAAAAAGAATCCCAGGCCAGGCAGATAGCATATTGTTTATATAAAAGACTTTCATGCCTGTGGCTCTGAGGTCCCAGGTTCAATCTCCAACATCACCATAATTCAAGCTGAGCAGTGCTCTGATCTCTCTGTGAATTTATCTCTCATTTAAATAAAATATATAAATAAATAAATAATTGAAAAAAAATCCTATCTATAGAAACCTCATAGAGTGGGTCAGAATATAGACTTCCATTCTTAGCCTCCACAATAAAACTTAGCATTTATTGATCACCACAATTATGTGCCAGATGTCGTTCTAAATTGGCAACAATCAACTGTCCCCTTAGCTAGAGAATGGATAGACAAACTACAGAGTTCCCCTACACTGGAATACTATTCAGCAATTTAAAAAATCAGAAGGTGGCTCAGTAGGTATAATAGTATAGTGGGTATATCTAAAAGTGCATAATGCCTTTTATGTGTGAAACCCTGGGTTTGATCCCTAGCACCACATAAAAGCATCAAGGACTGCAAGAAAACAAAAATAGGAAATATTCCATAGATGAGAGAATGACACGTTGGTATTCAACTCCTTTCTCTCTTTTCCTCTCTCTTTCTCTCTTCAGTTCTCTCTCTCTCTCTCTCTCTCTCTCTCTCTCTCTCTCTCTCTCCTTCTCTGGCTCTCTTTTATCTTCTTTTTTCTCTCTCATGTATCTACCTACCATCTATCTATCTATCTATCTATCTATCTATTTATATATATCTGGAAAAAAAGACCTGGGAGGCAACTCAGTGAAACTATCTAAACATAATAACTGGGATTCACTCCTTAATACCACATTAAATAAGAAGAAAATAATACAATATTAATAAACACAACTCTTTTTTCTAGTTTTTAAAAAAAATTTTATTTATAAAAAGGAAACATTGACAAAACCATAGGATAAGAGGGCAACAACTTATGTTTCTCTCAATCCTGGAACCTCTGGGGTGGGGCTCACTTTCCTGCATGATTCTCTCAAGTCAGGCCAAATGATATTGCATCCGCTGATCCCAACCTAATCAATGCAATGAGTACCATCTCAGCATGATTCACCTCAGACTGTGTCCAGAGATATCAGGCATGGATAGCCAATTCTTCACCCTCATTACTCCGGTGAGACCTTTCCTTTCATGGTATTCTCAAGTTCCATTCCAGGAGGTTCACTTCCTAACAAAGTCCCAAAACCTAGATATAGGCCAGGTCCTGTTAGGTAGAGCATATGTTCACATGTATCCATAAATTTTGGCAAAATCTATACCTGAAAGAAAAAATACACAATAGTCTGTAGTGAGTCAGTATCAAGTTCATAATGAAATAGTGTCCACTTAGATACCCTTCTTACCTACATTCTATTACATTTCTCTCACTCACTCCAAAGCTAACCTTAGCAAAGCAAGGATTGCAAAAGCTGAATAAGAGCAAGAGACTGGCATACTTTAATGATGACTCTTTAGTTATTATCAGGCCATTCCACCAGCTGGAGCCCTAATTGGGGGAATTCTAAGATTCCCAAACAGACTTGATGGGCCTAGACCTCAAATAAATCCCTCTCTCCATTGCTACTGGTCATTTCTATCAGGAAAAACAAAATAGACCCCTTTGTGGGCCCCAAAGGACATTGTCCTCAATTTGGATCAACAAAGGTAGAGAATGTTCCATCCTCCAAAGGGAGGATAGACTCTATGCTACACCTGAGGAACATGGGTCAATATTGGAGCTGCATGGAATGTTCCTACTCATGACCACAGAATGGGAGCTCAGATCTAGAGGGATGCAGAGGTCACACAGGCTGCTAAGCTAACTATAGGCCCCAGATCACATCAAATTGATGGGGTTTACAGTCAACAATATTTATACCCCTTTCCCATATTAGGGTGCTACTCTCTTACCTGATCCAGTTTTCAGGTCCATTTCCCAGCCATGACATCATCACCCCAGACAATAACTTGGATCCACCTGCATATCAGATTTCAGGATCAGGCAAAGAAAACAAACAAACAAACTAGCGTAGCCACAGGCCCTTTGGAATATAACTAAAATATGCCTATTAGCTATCTAATAATGGAGGACCCCCCAACTCTCCATCTGCATGATTCCAGCCTTTAGGTCCATGATTGTTGAACAATTTGTTTGGCTTTGTATGTTAATTCTCCCTTCAGCCACCAGGTTCCAGATGCTAGCATGATACAGACCAGACTTCCCTGGACAGTCAATCCCACCAATGTGTCCTGGAGCTCCACTTCCCCAAAACCCAACCCTACTATGGAAAGAGAGAGTCAGGCTGGGAGTATGGATCGACCAGTCAACACCCATGTTCAGCAGGGAAGCAATTACAGAAGCCAGACCTTCAACCTTCTGCATCCCACAATGACCTTGGGTCCAAACTCCCAGAGGGATAAGGAATAGGAAAGCTATCAGGAAAGGGGATGGGATATGGAGATCTGGTGGTGGGAATTGTGTGGAGTTGTACCTGTCTTATCCTATGGTTTTGCCAATGTTTCCTTTTTATAAATAAAAAAATTTTTTTTTAAATAGTACACAAGTCTGTTAATTTAACAATTTGAAAAAAAGAAAAAACTACAGAAAAGTGGCTACTAGGAGTTAAAAGAGGGAATTATGTTTAAGAAGTGACTAGGACCAAGCAGTAGCACACCTGGTAAAAAGAAGACCTGACTGGAGCCAGGCGGTGGTGCACATGGTTGAATACACGTTACATTGCGCAAGGTCCCAGGTTCAAGCCCCCTGGTCCCCACCTGCAGGGGGAAAGCTTCATGAGCAGTGAAGCAGGGCTACAGGTATCTCTTTGTCTCTCTCCCTCTCTTTCTTCCCCTCCCCTCTCAATTTCTGGATGTCTCTATCCAGTAAATAAATAAAGATAATAAGAAAAAAAATGTTTTAAAATACCTGAATAAGTTCAAGCCACTGGTCCCCATCTATAGCACAGGAAGCTTCACAGGCAGTGAAACTCTCTCTCTCTCTCTAACTTTCTCTATCTCTCCCTTCCTTCTCAGTTTCTTTGTGTCTCTATCTCTAACTCTCTAAATCTATTTCTTTGTCTTTAAATAAGTAAATAAATTAAATAAAAAAGCATTATAAAAAAATAAGTGACTGATGAAACAGTCCTACATTTCCATCAGTAATTCCACAAATTCATACATACATTAAAAGTCATAAAGTAGTATAGCCTTACAAAGTTATACTTACTATATATTAATTTTCAGAATTTATCAATATAAAAATTCAATATACATAAAACATAAAGTGTATATATTATAAGATTCTACATAATGTTTCTCTAATCTCTAGGGTTCCTCAAGGGTACAGTTGAGGTTAAGAGAGAGGGATGGACGAGCTTCCCACCTCCATTCAACCAAAATGTTCCACTCCCATCTTTCATGTACTTAGGTTTAAAAAATAAAAACTCTGGGGCAGGGTGGTGGTGCACCTGGTTGAGCACACATGCTAAAAAAATTTAAACTCTTCAAATTCATTTGAAGGGAAAAAAATTTGAATCACGGCTATAATAAAATTCAATAATGATTAACATTTATCAAGCATTTGCTTTGTGCCAGGCACTATAAAGATTTTTTTAATATCTTATTGCATAAAGACAAAGAGAAACTGAGAGGGAAAAGATACATAGATAGATAGATAGATAGATAGTAGAGATCTGAAGCACTACTTCATTGCCTGTGAAGCTTTTCACCTATAGGTGGGGACCAGGCGCTTTAACATGTGTTTAAACAGATGTGCCACTGCCCAGCCCCCCACAAAACACTTTTCTTATATGTATGATTTCATTCATTCCTCCATATAATCTCATGAGATATGAAATATCTTATTTTGGAGATGAGGAGCAATAAGAATTAGAGAAATTAGTTAACTTGCCTAGTCACCAGCTAATGAGTGGCAAAGCAGGGATTTGAACTGCAGCAATGACTTTTACACACCTACCATTAGGAGCATAATTTATCAACAGCCCCAGTACTGTGCTTTAAATTCATCACCAATTGTACACAAAGTGATGCATTCCCTGGACTGCACCATAACTTAATGAGTAGTGAGTGAGCAGAGTAAGGGTACTAGGGCAGCCCTGTTCCTGGGAGAGGCAGAACTCCTTTCATGGGTGCCTTTGACTTAAAATTCCCCACCGGTTGGGGCCAGGTGGTGGTGCACCTGGTTAAGTGCACACACTACAATGTACAAAGCCTTGGGTTCAAGCCCCTGGTCCCCACCTGCAGGGGGAAAGCTTCACAAGTGGTGAAGTAGAGCTGCAGGTGTCTCTCTGTCTCTCTCCTTCTCTGTCTCCTTCCCTCTCAATTTCTCTCTGTCTCTATCCAATAATAAATAAATAAAATTTAAAAGAAAAGAAAAAAAAATCTTATAAAAAAAAATTCCCCACCAGCCTGGCTAAATGTCTTCAGGCATATTCTCTCCCCTCCTTTCCTTGCTGCTCTTTCCTTCCTTCCTTCCTTCCTTCCTTCCTTCCTTCCTTCCTTCCTTCCTTCCTTCTCTTTATATCTCTTACAGAAGTCATACTAAACCACATAGCCTGATGGCTCCCCTACCCTTCCCCAGGCCCCTACTCACTTCCCTTCATCAGTGTTTCTCCCAGGTTATTCTCTTGCATTTCTAACTTGGTGTCTGCTTCTAGGAGAAAGAAGACTAGCACCTCTTACTTGAAAAGTAAAGTTTCTATAAGCTTTGCAACAGGAGAGAGATTTGTCTTAGAAATGATGGTCCCTGACACATATGAAAGAATTAAAGTATCTGGCAGAGGAATCTCCACTGGATTTTCCTCAGCTGGAATACATTAGATACTTAATACCTATGAATGAAGTAAAACTTGTATGATCACTAGTAAGGAGGGATTTGTGGAAGCTGTTTCTCCTTTGTATGAGGGGACAAAAAGGGGTACCAGGTGGTGGTACATTCACATTACAGTGTTAGGACCTGGGTTTAAGTCCCTGGCCCCCACCTGCAGGAAGAAAGCTTCACCAGTGGTGAAGAAGGTCTATAGGTATCTCTCTTCTCTTTCCCTCTATCTCCCTCTTCCCTCTCAATTTCTATCATATATATTTTTTAAATAGAAAGGGGAGCAGGCTAGGCTGTGACACACCAGTTTAAGCGCACATAATACCAAGTGCAAGGATCCTGGTTTGAACCCCCAGCTCCCCACCTGCTGGGGGAGGTTGTTTCACAAGTGATGAAGCAGGTCTGAAGGCGTCTTTCTCTCTCCCTGTTCCCCTCTCTCAATTTCTCTCTGTCCTATCCAAAAAAATTGAAAAAATGGCCACAGGAGCAGTGGATTTGTAGTGCAGGCACTGAGCCCCAGCGATACCCTAGAGGCAAAAAAAAATAGAAGGGGATAGAAAGCAGATGCCCACCAGGTATCTGGTAGTACCTACCTGTGTGTTCACAGACCACAGACCTGCCAGCTCCTTACTTCCTCCAAACACCTGGGCACACACAGATCTGACTGCTTCTTCTTACCCCTGTCACTTTTTTCTGCAAAAAATTGTTTTCATGCTGACATCCTCAGCTTGTCCTCATACCTTATGAAAGTCACTTCCACAGGCTGAAAATTCTCTCTGAAAGATTTACTCTCATAAAGTGCTGTGAATTGGATGCTGACCCAGAACTAACCAGAGGAATTTTTCAATACCCACTTTTATATATAACATTTGTAACCTTTCTCTTCTCATTGAAACTAGGTGATATTGATTGAGAAGAAATTTCAGGGCAATGTACAGGGGGCTTAATAGGGGGGAGCCTGTGGTAATCGTGGCTGCCCACAGTTCAATTAGGATTCCTAACCAAAAGGAGAAAATAAAATCAGAATCAATATTTTCAAGGCACGTAGTCCAAGAACTTCACAGTGATTTGAGCAGAAACTCCTTCAGCCACAGACAGCTCCAATTCCTAATATGGGTCTGTTTTTCCATCTTTTGTCAATGAGAAGACAAAAAAAAAAGGAAGGACTGAAATAGATGAACAGCATTTCCAAGAGAGAAATAAGAAATCCAACCCAGCAGCAGTGAAGAAGAAGTAACAGAACTAAAAACAAGCAGAGATTAAAATCAATCTCTTCTGTAACAATCAAGATCCAAATCTTCCCAGTAAATAGAGGTCAAGGATCCGTGTCTCCAAAGCTTGTGGGAAATTTATTAAACATCATATCTGGACACGTTCAGGAAATTTCTTTTTTTTTTAATTTTTGTTTGTAAAAAGGAAACATTGACAAAACCATAGGATAAGAGGGGTACAACTCCACACAATTCCCAACACCAGAACTCAGTCTCCCATCCCCTCCCCTGATAGCTTCCCTATTCTTTATCCCTCTGGGAGTATGGACCCAGGGTCATTATGGGGTGCAGAAGGTGGAAGGTCTGGCTTCTGTAATAGCTCCCCCGCTGAACATGGGCACTGACAGGTCAATCCATATTCTTAGCCTGCCTTCTCCTTAGTGGGCCGGGGCTCTGGGGAAGCAGGGCTCTAGGATACATTAGTAATTTATTAGCTTGCAAATTAGACAAAGCAACTTGCCCTAGATCTTGAAAAAACAGAGAACAGAATCCTGTCCATAATTTTGCACTACCACATACACACTACCTTCTTTCTCAGGCTAAACAATCTCATTTTTTTTTTTACAGCTTTAAAAATATTTTATTTATTTATTTTTTGTTCTTTTTGTTTTGTTTTGTTTTGTTTTGTTTTGTTGGCCTCCAGGGTTACTGCTGGGGCTTGGTGCCTGTACCACGAGTCCACTACTAGCTGGAAGCTATTTTTTCCCCTTTTGTTGCCCTTGTTGTCTTATCGTTGTTTTGGCTATAATTGTTATTGATGTTGTTGTTGGATAGGACAGAGAGAAATAGCGAGAGGCGGGGAAGACAGAAAAAGGGAGAGAAAGACAGACACCTGCAGACCTGCTTCACCATTTGTGAAGCGACCTCCCTGCAGGTGGGGAGCCGGGGATTTGAACCAGGATCCTTAAGCCGGTCCTTGTGCTTTGCGCCATGTGAGCTTAACCCACTGCGCTACCTCCCCACCTGTTGGTATGCATGAGACCCCCTTCTGTTTCATTTGGTTTAAATCCCCCCTGCTTAACACTATTCTATTTACATAACCACTGTTAACAAGTTCCACCTCCCTCCAGGGCATTTGTGGTTCAGTGATAGGATTCTCACCTGCTCCACCCCCTCCTTGTCACACCCTGATCCCTTCTTTGTCACACTCTGATTTTCACCAGTCACTTTTCTCTCCACCCTCTCTATGTCACATCCTGTTTCCACCTTACTTGGCAAGTATATATAAAGACAGCATTGTGAGTAGTACTGTACTGTACCTTGAATTTAGCTTAGCTCGTCTTAGATTGTGCTGCATCCTGCATGAATAAAGAGATACTGCGTACAACCCAGACATGAGTCCCTGGTCATCTGTTACCCGCCCGTGAAGCCAGCCCGGTGAAAACAACATAACCCATCGAAAACAACACCCACCCCCAAATATATTTTATTTATTTTTAATAAAACAGGAGACAGAGAAAATATACACAGAGAGACCAGATCAGCTCTCATTTATGGCGATGGGGACAGAACCTGGGAGCTCAGGGACTCAGGTGAAGGCTGTTTGCATAACCACTATGCTGTCTCCCTATCCCTGTTATATACTTCTAAGGCCCCACTTTCACTTCCTTTTCAAAGCCAAGCCCACACCTATAATCTCACTTCTTATACATTTCCCTTTATCTAGAGGATTTTACCTTCCATTTTACGTAAGTCTTCCAAGGCCTAGGTACCCTGGGATTTGTCCAGATTTTACTTCTACTGTGTAGTGAGCTTATGGGTGGGTGAGTGGAACATGACAGTATTACAAACACTTCTGCTGGCAATGCCTGCAAGACAGACATATAGTTACGGTGCACATGAGAGATTAGGTGGGGCTGGGGTTAAGGGAGTGTCCTTCTTAGGGTGACCCAAGGACTTCAACTCAGTAATCAGACTTTCCATATTGTACCCTGAGCCTCCCTTTCTATCAGCCCATTGTGCCCTACTTTGAGAATACATGGCAAAGAAGCCCAGAGAGCTGAGATGTCCTCCCATCTTTCTGGCTACAACTTTTCAACTGTCTTGTTCAGAAAGAAGCAAAATAGTAGGATTAGTTGACCTTTTGCAAATAAAAAATGAGTCATGCTTTGTCATGGGTACAGCTCACTGCAGTGAGGGTAACTTCAGAGCTGTGACATCTTTCTGAATGTCTCCCTATCTCTGTCTCTGTCTTTCTATCTGAAAAAGTCAAACTGAAGAAGTAAAGCCCCAGAGATGACCGAAGTAAACAAATAAAATAGAATAAAAAACAAAAAGAGTCATCTTTTCTGAACAGTCTATTCTCCCACTGATGAGATGTCCACATTTATCCCCCAGTTCCTTGTCTGTGTCATTTGAAGCACCTAGCATCCAATGCAAAGCATATGACTTGTTAGGAGGCACTCAGTAGCTGTGTCAAATGAGCACCTCAGTGGATAAGCATACCAACAAAGAAACAAAGCACTACTCAAGCAGAGATTTCAAAAATAGGCCTTCCTCCTGGCAAAGGGGGCAATGCTTGCAAAAAAAAAAAAAGAGTATGAACTTTGAAGTTAGACAAACCTCAGGCTGAAATCCAGTTTCTCAACAGCCAACTACACTATTTACCTTTCAGGGCTCCAAGATAATTGTGTATAAGAAGGGAAGGGCAGCAGATACTTTACACCTGAGTGTTACTAAGTGAGGAAGAATGCTATTTAAGATCCTTTAAATGAATGGTGTCTTGCTGGAGAGAAGTATCAGTGAGCTGGTACAAGGCTAAGCATAGTGTGATCTGAAGTACTCAGCAACCTCATAATTGTGGCTCACAGAGACATACAAGTGGAGCAATCTTATAGCAAATTTGAAATAGCCTATACTCCTGTGATATAACTCTCTTCTTTTTTTCTCCAACCTTCCATTAAAACTTCTACCCATATATAAATGTCCTTAGTAACTGTATAACTGGCTGGGGGGAGGGGGGGACAGCCTTGGAAAAACTACCCCACATCTAAATTAATATGGGTCTCCAGGGAACAAGATAATCTAAACACTCTTTTTTTTTTTTAGCAGAAAAATATGCTCAGAGCCAGAGCAGACCATGGGGACCAAAGCTTCCAAGTAGTCTGCATGAATCTGAGAGAAGGCTTTGGATTTTACATACTTTATGAAATAACATTATGCCAATCATATGTAAATTTTAAAAGAGCTATAAGAGTCAGATAAATTTAAATTACATGTAAAGCATTGCTCATTAAATGTCCTTAATAAGGCGCCGGGTGGTAACACAGCAGGTTAAGCGCACATGGCGTCAAGCTTAAGGACTGGTGCAAGAATCCTGATTCGGAACCCCCTTCCCCCCCTCTGCTCCCCACCTGCAGGAGGTGTCGCTTCACGGGCAGTGAAGCAGGTCTGCAGGTGTCTATCTTTATCTCCCCCCCTGTCTTTCCCTCCTCTCTCCATTTTTCTCTATCTATCCAACAACAGCGACAGCAATAACAATAAGAACAAGGACAACAAAAACGGGGGTAGAATGGACTCCAGGAGCAGTGGATTCACAGTGCACGCACGGATCCCCAGTGATAACCCTGGAGGCACAAACAAACAAAAAAGTCCTTAATAAATATTAGCTTCTTTTCTCCTCTTTTGATTTATCTCTCACCAGGATTATTGCTGAGGTTTGGTGCCTACACATCACCATTCCTGGCCATTTTTTCTCTTTTTCTTTCTTTCTGAAGGAGAATGAAAGACCAAAAAAGGAGGAGAAAGAGGAGCAAAGAGAAGGAGAGATACTTGCAGCATTGCTCTACCACTCATGAAGTTCCCCCCCACCCCCACCCCCTGCACACACACAGGTGAGGAGTATGGGCTTGAAGGTTGTCTCTTTTTCTCCCCTTTTTAAGAGATTAATGATATATTGTGTCTCTTGAATAGTTTGTGCCTCCCTAAGCCCTGGCAATTTGGAACAAACGGTAAAAAGAATAAGCAAACAATCACAGAAAAAAAAACTGATTATTCCACATGAAATAAAAGCACACAATTTGACCATCAATTTCCAGTAACACAACATTTTTAAAAGGTTCTTTGAAACTCAGATGCTTTCAAATAGCTGGTTTGAAACCTTATATTTATCCTTCTGCAGTAAATGCCTGGAACCAAAATGCTTGTTTAACTAAACACAAGGAAGAAACAACGCAGAAAACATTTCTTTTTCTCCTCCCCCTCCTCCTCTTCCTGCTCTTAAAGGTTAGCTTACTCATGCAACTCTTTAAAAATTCTAAAGCTTTCATGGAACTGAAATAACACAAATTTATGTGATGACCTGAGCCCAGTGGGACACTGGTTAGGAAATAGTGGTTTGTAAGAAATCCCTATAGCCATATCTGGTGTAATGAGATTCCTACACACTGTGTCCTAAGACTGTGTTCTAAGAGATAGCTGCCTTTTCTCTCAAGATGAAAATGAAAAAAATATTTCTTAGTAATGTCGGCTCTTTCATCCCACCCTCCCAGCACCACCACCACCAAGAAGCCACAACCTATACCTGATGGGGAAGTATCAAAAAGAGATTTTTGATTCTCCCTATCTATGTGAGCTGGACATTATGCTATTGTTCAGTCAAAGAGATCTCCATGACAACTGCTCTCTTTTTATAGTTCCATTTTCATAACATTCCATTCATCCACTATTCATCTATCATATAAATCCAATATACAAATCAATTACACAAATTATTGAGACCAGGGGCCAAGTGGTGGTGCACCAGTTAAGAGCACATATTACCAAGCATAAGGACACATGCAAGGATCCCGGTTCAAGCCCCTGGCTCCCCACCTGAAAGAGGGTCACTTCACAAACGGTGAAGCAGGTGCGCAGGTGTCTATCTTTCTCCACTTCTATCTTCCCCTCCTCTCTCAAGTTCTCTCTGTCTTATAAAAAAAAAAAATCGAAAGATGGCCACAGAACCAGTGGATTCATAGTGCTGGCATTGAGCCCCAGTGATAACCCCGGAGGCTGTGTGTGAGTGTGTGTGTGTGTGTGTGTGTGTGTGTGTGTGTGTGTGTGTAGGCCCAGCAGTGGCACACACATTAATATGCATCAAGGCCTAGGTTTAAGCTCCCGGTCCTCACTTGCAGGGGGAAGCTTCATGAGCAATGAAGCCGTGCTGCAGGTATTTATTTTCCTCTCCCTCTCTACTTCTCTTTCTCTGTGATAAAAATAAAAAAAGAATGAAAATATCGGCAGAACTCTTTTTCATTTAAACTTTAAAGGCACCTTCAATGAAACAAATCTAATTACAAAAAAGACTAAATAAAAAATAAACCAATGGGACTACATCAAATTAAAAAGCTTCTGCACAGCAAAAGATACCACCCAACGAAGAGACCACCTACAGAATAGGAGAAGATCTTTACATGTCATACATTAGACAAGAGTTTAATAACCAAAACATATAAAGATCTCACCAAACTTAGCAACCAGAAAACAAATGACCCCATCCAGAAATGGGGAGAGGATATGAACAGAAAAACTTTCTATAGAAGAGATCCAAAATGCCAATAAACAGATGAAAAAATGCTCCAAGTCATTGGTTGTCAGAGAAATGCAAATAAAGATAACAATGAGATATCACTTCACTCCTCTGAGAATGTCATACATCAGAAAAGGTAACAGCAACAAATGCTGGAGAGGCTGTGGGGACAGCACTCATGGTGGGAATGTAAACTGATCCAACCTCTGTGGGGAGCAGTCTGGAGAACTCTCAGGAGGCTAGAAGTGGACCTTCCCTATGACCCTACAATTCCTCTCCTGGGTATATATTCTAAGGAACCAAACACACCCACCCAAAAAGATTTGTGTATACCTATGTTCATAGCAGCACAATTTGTAATAGTCAAAACCAGAAAGCAACCCAGGTGTCCAACAAGAGATGAGTGACTGAGTAAGTTGTGGTATATATACACAGCTATAAAAAATGATGATGCCACCATTTTCAGCCCATTTTGGATGGAGCTTGAAGAAATCATGTTAGGTGAAATAAGCCAGAAACAGAAGGATGAATATGGGATGATCTCACTCACAGACAGAAGTTGAAAAACAAGATTGGAAGAGAAAACACTAAGCAGAACCTGGACTGAAGTTGGTGTACTGCGCAAAAGTAAAAGACTCTGAGGTGGGTGGTGAGGGAGAGTACAGGTCCTGGAAAAGGATGACAGAGGGCCTAGTGGAGGTTATATTGTTATGTGGAAAACTGAGAAATCTTATGCATGTACAAATGATTGTATTTACTGTCAAATATAAAACAGTAATCCCCCAATAAAGGGAAAAATGTTTTTAAAAAAAGAAAGAAAGAGAGAGAGAAAAGAAAAAAGAACTTGGACTGGAGTTGGTGCATTGTGCCAAAGTTAAAGACTTTGGGTAGGGGAGGGTTCAAATCCTGAAACATGATCACAGAGGAGGACCTATGGGGAGGGGGTTTGAATTGTTATGTAGTAAACTGGTAGAAAAATGTTATGCATGTACAAATTATTATATTTTACTACTGACTGTAAACTTTTAATCCACCAAGAAGTAAATTTTTAAAAATTAATGAAAACATAAGAAATAGCCACCAGCAGTAATGGAGTCCTCAGGCAGGCATCAAGTTCCATCAATAACCTTGGTAGCAAAATGAAAAATATACAGATATATCACCATCTATGTTCCTGGAGCTGGATGAAGATACAGCAATACTATGTCAATCAAAAATTAAAACATTGCCCCCCATTGTGGAACTTAATATAGAAAAAAATGAAAGATCCTTGATGTAGGAGAACCCCACTGAGTTGTGAATTAGAACTCACTTTACTAGCTATGTCACTGCTAATAAAACATATCCACTACTTTGCACATAAGACTTTATACATGGGACCACTGCTATGTAGTTTTAAGCATATATAGATGTGATATTGATTAAAAATAAAAAATAATAAAATAAAATTTAAAAAACCTATATCTCTAAATCCCTAAGGAACAGACCAGAAACCAAATAACAGTTGCATGAAAATATTGTCAATCAATTTACAATAAAGGAACCAAGAATATATAATGTAGAAAGAATAATCTCTTCAAGAAATACTTCTGGGGCCATATAAAGATTTAATGCAATACCCATCAAAGTTCCACCAAGCTTCTTTAAGAGAATAGAACAAAAACTACAATCATTTATCTGGAACCAGAAAACATCTAGAATTGTCAAAACCATCTTGAGGGAAAGAAACAGAAATGGAGGCATCACACCCCCAGATCTCAAACTATATTATAAGGCCATCATCATCATCAAAACAGCCTGGTACTGGAACAAAAATAGGCACACAGACCAGTGGAACAGAATTGAAAGCCCAGAACTAAACCCCCACACCTATGGACATCTAATCTTTGATAAGGGGGCCCAAAGTATTAAATGGAGGAAGGAGGCTCTCTTCAATAAATGGTGCTGGGAAAACTGGATGGTAACATGCAGAAGAATGAAACTGAATCACCTTATCTCACCAGAAACAAAAACCAACTCCAAATGGATCAAGGACCTGGATGTTAGACCAGAAACTCTCATATACTTAGAGGAAAACATTGGTGGAACACTTTCCCACCTAAACCTCAAGGACATCTTTGATGAAACAAACCCAATTGCAAGGAAGACTAAAGCAGAAACAAACCAATGGGACTACATCAAATTGAAAAGCTTCTGCATAGACAAAGAAACTATCCCACAAACAAAGAGACCCCTCACAGAATGGGAGAAGATATTCACATGCCAGACATCAGACAAGAGACTAATCACCAAAATATACAAAGAGCTCAGAAAACTTAGCAACAAAAAAGCGAATGACCCGATCCAAAAATGGGCAGAGGATATGAACAAAACATTCACTTCAGAGGAGATCCAAAAGGCTAACAAACATATGAAAAACTTTTCCAGGTTGCTGATTGTCAGAGAAATGCAAATAAAGACAACACTGAGATACCACCTCACTCCTGTGAGAATGGCATACATCAAAAAGACAGTAGCAACAAATGCTGGAGAGGCTGTGGGGACACAGAAACCCTTCTGCACTGCTGGTGGGAATGTAAATTGGTCCAGCCTCTCTGGAGAGCCGTCTGGAAAACTCTCACAAAGCTAGACATGGACCTTCCATATGACCCAGTAATTCTTCTCCTGAGGATATACCCCAAGGACTCCATAACACCCAACCAAAAAGATTTGTGTATGCCTATGTTCATAGCAGCACAATTCATAACAGCTAAAATCTGGAAGCAACCCAGGTGCCCAACAACAGATGAGTGGCTGAGAAAGCTGTGGTATATATACACAATGGAATACTATGCAGCTATCAAGAACAATGAACCCACCTTCTCTGACCCATCTTGGACAGAGCTAGAAGGAATTATGTTAAGTGAGCTAAGTCAGAAAGATAAAGATGAGTATGGGATGATCCCACTCATCAACAGAAGTTGAGAAAGAAAATCTGAAAGGGAAACTAAAAGCAGGATCTGACTAAATCTAGAGTACAGCACCAAAGTAAAAACCCTGTGGTGAGCGGGAGGGTGGACATTTGGCTTTCCGGGGCAGTGTGGGGGGGGATTAAGTGGGAGGGGACACAGTCTTTTGGTGGTGGGAATGGTGTCTATGTACACTCCTATTAAATTGTGGTCATACAAATCACTATTTCATTAATGTGAGAGGGGAAAAATTGATTGTATGTCTCGAACTTTTTAAAACACAGACTAAGTCTTTTAATTCATAGGCTGAGTCTTTGATATGTTGACTCTCACAAAAGCCTAGACCAGGGAGAACAGAAGCAACCGGTGGCACAGCTGTATACAAGATTTTGGGTGTTGTACAGCAAATCCTACAAAGGGACCTTTCAAATTTAACCCAATTACCAAATAATGTGATGATAACAATAATTATCTATTGTCTTCTTGAACCCTAAGACATCAGGAGCCTCACATTTCCACTATAGAGCCTATATTTCCCCCAGTCCTTGAACCTTAGGGTGGGGAGCACTTTCCTGCATGCTTCTCTCAATTAAAATCAAATAATATTGCATCCGCCAATCACAACCTAATCAACGTAGCAAATGCCACCCTCAGCATGCTTCACTTCGGACTGTGTCCAGAGACTTCACGTGTGGAATGACAACCCTTCAGCTTTATTACTCGGGTGAGACCTCTCCTTTCATGGTATTCTCTAATTCCATTCCAGGTGGTTCACTTCCTAACAAAGTCCCATAACCTAGATATAGACCAGGTCCCCTGAGATAGAGCATATGTTCACACGTATCCAGAAACTAGGGCAAAATATATACCTGAAAGCAAAAGTACACAGTAGTCTGCAGTGAGTACCCCCCAACACTTCTAGGTCCTTAATTGTTCAACAATTTGATTGGCTTTGTATGTTAACTCTGTTTTCAGGCACCAGGTTCCAGATGCCAGCAGGATGCCAACCAGACTTCCCTGGACAGAGGACCCCCACCAATGTGTCCTGAAGCTCTGCTTCCCCAGAACCCCAGCCTACTAGGGAAAGAGAGAGGCAGACTGGTAGTATGGATCGACCAGTCAACGCCCATTTTCAGTGGGGAAGCAATTACAGAAGCCAGACCTTCCACCTTCTGCAACCCACAATGACCCTGGGTCCATGCTCCCAGAGGGATAAAGAATGGGAAAGCTATCAGGGGAGGGGTTGGGATATAGAGATCTGGTGGTGGGAATTGTGTGGATTTGTACTCCTCCACCCCTCCTGTCCTACGGTTTTGTTAATCTCTCCTTTTAAAAATAAATAAATAAATCCAAAAAAAAAAAAAAAAGGAAATACTTCTGGGAAAATTGGACAGTCTTGTCATAAGAATGAAGTGACAGGGTGGGGCAGTAGCCCAGAGGGTTAAGCGTATATGGCAAAGTGCAAGAACCACGTAAGGATCTGGGTTTGAGCCCCTGGCTCCCCACCTACAAGGGAGTCGCTTCACTGGTAGGTCTGCAGCTGTCTTTCTTTCTCTCCCTTCTCCATTTCTCTCTGTCCTATCCAACAATGACGACATCAATAACAATTCTTCTTCTAGCGTTTGCCCCAACAACAATAAAAAAAAAAAAGAGGTAACAGGGGTAAAAAAACTAAAAAAAAAAAAAAAATGAAATAACTATTTAAAAACTCATAATGGATTAAAGACTTGAACATAAAATTCCTAGAAGAAAACAGAAAGTTAACTACCTGATAAGACTTAATGATTTTTTTTTAAGACTTGACAACAAAGGCAATAAAGCAAAAACAAAGAGGCAGACCTACATCAAACACAAAAGGTTTTGCAGAATGCACACACACATGCACACACACACACACACAAACCATCATTGATGACAATACTAAAAGGCAATTCACAGGATGGTAAAAGCATTGGAGAGATGTCAGTACCCAAAATACATGAAGAACTCATACAAATAAGTGAAAAATAATCAACTGAAAAAGGGCAGACTATTTCAATAAACATTTTTTCCAAGATGACATTATCAGATGTCCAATAAGAACTGTGCTCAGTACTATCAGTCATCAGGGGAATACAAATCAAAGCTATGTACAGCTATCTATCCTTTCACATCTGTGAGAACAGCAAAAGACAATAAATAACAGGAGATGGCAGGGATGTGGAGAGAAGGAAAGCTTTGTGCACTGCTGATGAGAATGTAAATTGGTGGCCTGGGGAAAGAGCATAATGGTTATGCAAAAGATTTTCATGCCTGAGGCTCCAAGGCCTAGGTTCAATCCCCAGCATAACCATAAGCCAGAGCTGGGCAGTGCTATGGTATTTCTCTTTGTGTCTTTCTCTCTGTATTACTCTCTCATTAAAATAAAATAAAGTCCCAGGTTCAATCCCCCATACCATATAAACCAGAGCTGATATGTGTTCTAATTAAAAAAAAAATAGGCAGTAGACAGCAAAATGGTTATGCAAAGAGATTCTCATGCCCCAAATTAAAATAAATATCTTTAAAAGAATGTAAATTTGTGTAACTATGAGAAGTAGTATGAAAATTAAAACTGCCATGTGATCCAGAAATCCCACTTCTGAGTATATATTCAAAGGAAATGAAAACACTAATTCAAAAAATATAGGCACTCCTTGTTCACTATAGGATTACTTCCAAAAGCCAAGACATGGAAACACTCTTAAGTGTCTATCAATATAAAAATGAATAATGATAATGTGATATACATATACACATATGTATAATGGAATGTTACTACATTGTGAAAAGAAAGAATTTCTGCCATTTATAACAACATGGATGTCAGAATCTTAAAGGCATTGTGCTAAGTTAAATAAATCAGAGAAAGAAAAAAATGTATGATCTCACTTCTATGTGGAATCTAAAAAAAAATTAAATTAAATGGACAATGAAAGCATAAGGCATGCGAATAGTTGTTAGTTATTACTAAGCAACTGGCAGGAAATCTTGAACCCAGTTCTAAGTCCCTTTAGTGTTATGGAATATGGCTTCTGTTGCTTTTTTCTCTTGGGAGTCTTGTCAAGAGGGAGAAAATAAATCATCATGAGAGAAAAAGCTACTGCACCGACTCCATTCCCTACATTGATGTCTATTGACTGGAATCAATGTGGAAAGATGCTGTATCTCAGGCCCTGGGTGAAGCCAGTTCAATCACAGCTGTTCTTTACTGGGTATGCTATGTGCTAAACACTTTAGTGCTGGTATTTACATCATTGAAATCCCTGAGAAAGTTCAGCAACATGTCTATTTTAAAATGAATTGCTGGATTTAAAATAGCTTTTAGAGTCATAGAAAAGTTGCATGGGTGGTGCAGAGATTTCTAGTCTACCCCTCACACAAAGCTTCCCATTGTCAATCTCTTAACATCACCAGGATGCACTGGCAAAAATCAAGCAACTGACATGGTTAGTTTACTATTACCCAAATTGCAGGCTTTTTCCCCCCTTTTAAAAAATTTTATTTATAAAAAGGAAACATTGACTATACCATAGGATAAGAGGGGTACAACTCTACACAATTCCCACCACCAAAACTCAGTATCACATCCCCTCCCCTGATAGCTTTCCTATTCTTTAACCCTTCAGGAGTATGGACCCAGGGTCATTGTGGGATGCAGAAGGTGGAAGGTCTGGCCTCCATAATTGCTTCCCCATTGAACATGGGCATTGATAGGTTGATCCATAGCCCCAGCCTGCCTCTTTCTTTCCCTAGTGGGGCGGGGCTCTGGGGAAGCAGAGCTCCAGGACACATTGGTGGGGTTATCTGTCTTGCGAAGTCTGTTCGACATCTGCTAGCATCTGGAACCTAGTGGCTTAAAAGAGAGTTAACATATAAAGCCAAACAAATTGTTGACTAATCCTGAACCTAAAGGCTGGAATAGTGCGGATGAAAAGTTGCAAATTGCACACTTTATTTTGATTTTGCCAGTTCTTCCATTAATAGTCTCCTCTTAGTCCATTCACTTGCTATAATAAAAAAACTACAGGCTGAGTGACTTAAACAGAAATTTGCTTCTCACAGTTCTGGAGGTTAGGACATCCAAGATTAAAGAATAGGTATATTTAGTCCTCTTTCTGGCTCACAGAGACATTTTGTCTCACTGTGTCCTTAACATGTCAAAAGAGGCATGAGGAATCTCTGGAATCTCTCTTTATAAGAGAACAGAAAAATTATAAATATGTGACAGAATTGAGATAATCTTATTGTGCTAATCATTTTGCAACATATACATGTATTTAATATTCACATTATATACCTTAAGAGTGTGTATGCTGTATGCAGTAATATCTTAATAAAATTAGAAGAAAAATGTAAGTGTAAATTTCTACCTTGATTAATGGAGTACTCATATTTTCTAGCTTTGCCTGAGTCAACTGTAATAATGTATATCCTCAGAAAATATTTTATTTCTTTAAATTGCAAATTTGTTCCTATGTAATGAAATTTTATGTCCCACTTTACTGTCTGTAATTATGTATTCTTTTTAATTCTTCATTTTGAGTGCTTATTTTCTCCTAATTCTTAATTTGAATTGCTGGCAATTTACCTATTATATTACAAAGTATAAAGCTCTGATGAAATTTTTGTTTGATATACATTAGGCATTTGCTCTCCTAGGCATTGAATTAAATATTTATAACCAATTTATTCCTGGTTTTAAAACAGCATATTGAAGACTATGTATTTTCTCAGTACACTGTTAATTCTAATCTGCCAATTTTGATACTGTGTCCTGAAAGTCATTATTATCTAATTAGATTTTTAAATTTTTTAAAATTTTTATTACAATAGAAGCAAGAATAGGCTGAGAGATGGAGAGAGAGAGAGAGAGAGAGAGAGAGAAAGAGAACCCTAACCTGCAGCACAGCTTCACCCCAACATGATTAGACTTTAATTATACTTCTTATATCCTCCTTGGCTTAATAATTACCTAGGCAAATATTGAGCATTGTTTTTCTAATTAAGTTTAAATTATATTAAATTTAAATTTATTGTTTTAAAATGCTTGTTTTTAATTTTCAAGAAGTTGAGTTTTATTTCAACTTTTCTTTATTAATAGTGTTATACTTACAGAGCTTGACCTGTGTGGTTTCCCTGATTTTAGAATTTGAGTTTTATAGCCCAGTTGTTTAACTAGCCCTTCAGTTGTAATGAAACAGAGGAAAGTTTAGATTTACTACAGAATTCCAGAAACTTAGTGGACTGAGGGACAAGGCTGATGCTGCAAAAATACCTCAGCATAGGTTTTATCTGTTTTTATAATTCTTTTTGCCATGTTGGAGTAGCAATCAGGAGTTGGCTGGGAAATGCCCTGTGTTTTGCCTAACAACAACAACAAAAAATGTTTGTGCTGAGTGGGGTCTCTGAGTAGATGTCCAGGACACTTAATTGGTTTGCTCTTATATGATCTAGCTCTGACTCTGTCTGCAGCCCACTCTCACCTCCAGT
The DNA here is from genome assembly GCF_950295315.1 of Erinaceus europaeus. Taxonomy (NCBI): domain Eukaryota; kingdom Metazoa; phylum Chordata; class Mammalia; order Eulipotyphla; family Erinaceidae; genus Erinaceus; species Erinaceus europaeus. The sequence goes on along the minus strand of NC_080173.1, from coordinate 56,268,870 downwards.
TAGCATCCCTCAGAATGAAAACCATCAATGAAGTCTCTTCAACTCATCTGCCAAGCACGTCAAACTCCAAGCTTAGAAGTCCTGAATTCAAGAATAGATTTATTGAGGTATTTTTGTTTTGTTTTGTTTTTGCTCCAAATTTAGCAGAAAAATCACTAACTTCCTACTCATGTGACTAGAAGTTTTCTTGGTGTCAAATGTAAGTACCTCCTTCTTTTCATACCCTTCCATTTCTGTAAGATTCTACAACCATAGGAGGTAAATCCAGGTACTGAAGTTAGTAATTTGCTCAGAAGACTCCATTATTCTCCCCCACAAGCCCCCCACCTCAGAACAATAGTTCATCATTAAAGTGCTCACTACAGCATAGGCTAATATTTCCTCTTCAGACATATACTTACAACCTATGAATATGAGCCTGAAGACATTGAAATCAATGCCATTGGGGGCCAGATGGTGGAGAACTCAGTTGAGCACACACATTACCATGTGCAAGGGACCTGCTGAGGGGATGCTTCATGAGTATAAAGCAGGTCTGCAGGTGTCTATCTTTATCTCTCCCTCTTTATCTCTCACTCCCCTCTCAGTTTCTCTTTGTCCTATCAAATTAACAAACAATAAATATAGGTAGAAAGGAAAAAAATGGCCACCAGAAGTGGAGGATTCAGTGTCAGCACTGAGTTCCAGCGTTAACCCTGGTGGTGACAAGATAATCAAAGAAATAAAAGAAAGCAACAGCATTACAAAATGTGCTCTACTTAAGAGCATGAATTTAGTTATGTATCAGGATCACACCCCTCTCCTACCATAACAGCAGATGTCCCTCTGTCACCAGGAGGGCTTACTATCAGTAATATCTTATTTCTGAAAATATATCCAGTTTTGGACAAGTAACTACACATGTGCCTCTGAAACTATGGCAACAAAAAGTCCTTTACCTCTGTGTCCCAATTAAAAGTGTCTGTTGGCTCTAATTGGGGTGTCTAGTCTCCAAAACTAAGATATCAAAGCAATCTTGTAAGCCTCAAAAGTCACCATCACACAAATTGATGTTTCCCATGCAAGCAGCTAATGAATGGTCAGGCCAAAGAGCATGTATGTCTGCAATGGAAAAAATAACTGGATAAAAACACTTTGGAATCCTCTAACTTAAAAAAAAAAAAAAATCAATGGCTGATTGACTGAATTAATGAAAGAGAGAACAGAGCGCCACTCTGCTCTGGTATATGGTGTCAGAGATTGAATTTGGGGTCTCTAAGGTCTCAGGAATACCAGTTCTGTGTTCTAGTACTGAACTATTTTTCCTCACCCTTAAGATATAATCTTATTGGTTATTGATTTACAATGCTACATAAATTTCAGGAGTACAGTTTCACATCTCATTGTATGTATAAGCCTCACTACACCTACCACCAAAGTTCTAGCACCATTCCTATTCGAACCTAGGGATCAAATTGACTTCCTCTACCCTTTCTTCTTCCCATACCTCTTGCCCCTCCTCTTAGTCTAACAACCATTATCTGTGCTGTGATTTGCTAGTGTATCTGCTTTGATTATTTATATTACACATATGACAAAGTATTATCTTTACTTTCTGACTTATTTGGTTCAGTATAATCACTTAAAGTCACCTACATGTCATTGCAAAAGGCAAATTTTTTATCTTTTGTAATAGTTGAATGAATAGTTGAATGAATGAATATATATATATATAAATCAATATATTTAGATTGTCTACTGTATAATGTGAAAATATCTTCTTCCAGTCAAGAAGCTCTCCTTTCATTTTTGTGGGTGCATCTTCCACTATATAAAAGCTTTTAGTTTGATATAGACACATTTATTTTGCTTTTTTTTCTTTTGCCACTGGTGTCAAATCCCCAAGAAAAATTCTATAGCTAATGTTCATTAGTGTTTATGCTTTATGTCCTAGGGTCTTATGCCTAAGTCTTTAGTCTGTCTTTAGTCAACTTTTTCTTTTTGGTATAAAATATGGTCTAGCTTCACAATTTTATTTATTTATTTATTTATTGCATATGGGTTCACAGGTTTCTCAGCACCATTTGCTGACAAGATTTTTTCTTTCTCTATTGTACAATCTAGGCTCCTTCATCATAAATTGACTGTCCACATTTGTGCAAACTTATTTCTGGGTTTTTAATTCTGTTTCATAGGTCTGGGTTTGTTTGGGGAGAGAGAGCGGCTAATCTGTTGGGGGCTTCTTGTAATTGCTATCTTGGTGAGAGAGAGGGAGTGGAGCCTGGGTATAAAATCCCTCACTGTCCCTTCTTCCCTTCTGTCTGAACCTATTCTCAATATAAACACAAATTCTGTGGTTCCAGACACCTCCTCATGGCCTAGCCACAGATATCTATAGGCCACAGTGGTTTATTTTTTCCCCTTCACTTGCTTTTTTATTATTATTTATAAAATGAAAATATTGACCAGACTATAGGATAAGAGGGGTATATTCCACACATTGCCCAACCCCCAGAGCTCCATATCCAATCCCCTCCCTTGATAGCTTCCTTATTCTTTATCTCTCTGGGAGTATGGACCCAAGATCACTGTGGGGTACAGAAGGTGAAAGGTCTGGCTTCAGTAATTGCTTCTCCACTGAACATGGGCATCAGCAGGTCAATCCATACTTCCAGCCTTTCTCTCTCTCTTACCCTAGTGGAGCAGGTATCTGGGGAGGTAGGGCTCCAGGACACATCGGTGGGGTCTTCTACCCAAGAAAGTCAGGTTGGCATCATGAACCAGGTAGCATCTGGAACCTGGTGGCTGAAAAATAGTTAAGATATAATGTCAATAAAAGTCAACAAATTGTTGACTAATCATGAGCCTAAAGGCAAGAATATTGCAGATGAAGATTGGGGTCTCCATTTCGGAAAAAGCTAGTAGGTCTATTGTAGGTGTATTCCAAGGAGCCCATGACTTTACTAGTTTTTGCCTACAGGTGAACCCAGGTTATTTTCTGGGGAGATGGTGTCATGGTAGGAAAAAGGACTAGAAAGCTGGATCAGGGAAGAAAGTAGCTCCCAAACATGAGGAAAGTATATAAATATTGTTAACTATAAGCCCCAAACAGTTTGGTATTTGAAATAGTTTCTGTGGGAAAAGGGACTACTCACTGTCTGGGAAGTCTAAACCATTATTTCCATGAAAGTCTGAGCAGGTTGACCCTGAGGCCCCTCTCAGGGGGGCAGTAGGCTGGTCCTCCTGACCTCATGAACTTATAATGGATGGGCTTTTCCAGACGGGGTACCTTCCTGTACATGCTCCCCCATTCCCTTTGAACAAGAGCCATGAATTACTGTGTATGGCCAACCTGAAACCCACCACAATTATCCTTGCTTTATTCTACTCCCCCCTCCTCCCCCACCCCCATTCCTGGAGGTGCTTGTAATCCACCCTTAGAGAAGAAAGCCTACCTATGCATTGTGAGCTCATGACTGGATCCTGTATGGTAACTTCTCAGCTAAGATCAAACACCTGACAGGTCAAGATTTAAATTTGCATTGTGTATATGGCTTAATGATTATCTTAACCTCTCTCAAACCTTTTGGGTATATCTATCTCCTTGTGTCCCCCAATAAATGAGTCATCAATGAGGCTTCTCCTGGAGCTGGTTGTGTGTTTCCTCTCGGTGCACTCTACCCTTGTCATCAGGGCCCCCTTAGGATCTCCAGAGACCTCCCCAGTCTCTACCACCAGTGGCCAGGGAGACAGAGAGCCCTGGGACAACCTGCAAGTTTCTACTTAGACCTAGATACCCTCCTCATCTACCTCCTATTGCACGTCCCCCAATCACTCCAAAGCCAACCTTGTCAGACAAAGTAAAGACTGCAAAAGCTGAATAAGGGCAAGAGACTGGAATACTTTAATAATGACCCTTTAGTCACCACCAAGCCACCCCATCACCTGGGGCCCTAGTTAGGAAACCCTGGGGTTCCCACATAGACATGATGGGCCTAGACCTCTGACAGATCCCTCTCACAGGTCATCTCCATCAGGAACAACACAATGGCCCCCTTTGTGGGCCCCTATAAGACCTTGCCCTCAATGTGAATCACCAATGGTAGGGAATGTTCCATTCTCTGAAAGGAAGTTGGACAACATACTATACCTACTACCCAAGGAAGATGAGTCCCAAAACTAGTGCAGTCTGGAATGTCCTTAGCCATGTGAGCCCAGACCTACAGGGATATAGAGTTTACATAGGCTCTTGTGCTGAATAGGGGCCCCAGTACTTTATTTTAAAGACAGACTTGCCTAGATTTTCAAGGAGCAGGGAGAGGTGACTCAGCATGCCACACTGGTCTCTGCTAAAAATTACTAGGATTTAGTGTTTGGTTGCAGCACCCAGTCTCACAAGGTAGTGAAATCTACCCCTCACCAGAAAAACTCCCTAGAGTCCTGTAGATTTGGAGTTCTGTCTCTTATCCTACCTTTCTGTAGACCATGCCACCATGTCTTTCTATTCTGCCAACTCAGAGACACAGGAGTTTTTACCTATCTCTGAATGTCCCTGAATTTCCAAGGAATGGGGAAGTATTTAGCTTGTCATGCTATGACTGGTAAAAGCACTGGTATTTCACAAAGTACTACTCAGCTGTTATAAATGATGAAATCATCTTCTTTACCTCATCTTAGACGGAGTTTAAAGTCATAATGTTAAGTGAAATAAGCTAAAAGAGAAAGATAAATACCAGATGATCTTACTCATAGGTGGCACTTAAAAAACAAGAACAGAAAGGGAAAACACACAATAAAACCTGGACTAGGTTTGATGTAGTGCATCAAAGCAAAAGACTCTGAGGAGTGAGTGGGAGCATTTGGAGTCCTGGTTCATGATGGTGGAAAAGGACCTAAGTTGGAGGTGAGCGTGTTTTCTCAGATACCTATCATGGTGAAATGAGAAAATGTGCCCACTAGTCAACAACTGTACTGTAAGCCATTAAATACCCTCCACCCCCAATAAAGTGGTTTTTTTAAAAGGGGACAAAAGTGGCTGGGTAGTAGCTCACTTGGTTAAGCACACACATTACATGTATAAAGAACTGGGTTTGAGATCGCAATCCCCACTTACAATGGGGAAGTTTCACAAAAGGTGAAGCACATCTACAGGTGTCTCTCTCTCTCTCTCTCTCCCTATTTCCATCTCTCTTTTCAATTTCTACTTGTACTATTAAGTTGAAAATAAGAGAGAGAGAGAGGAGAAAAGGAAAGGAAAGGAAAGGAAAGGAAAGGAAAGGAAAGGAAAGGAAAGGAAAGGAAAGGAAAGGAAAGGAAAGGAAAGGAAAGGAAAGGAAAATGGCCACCAGGAGTGGTGGATTTGTGATGCAAGAACCAAGTTCCAGCAATAACCCTGGTAGAATTTTTTTTTTTTAAATCACAGTATGGGTCTTTTGTTCTCTGTGAGAAAGCTCACAAGATTTCTGGAGGTGTGGGTACTCCTGGTTCCTTCTCTGCCTGGTCTGAAATTCATGCAATGGGATATCATCACCCTGATATGGCTGTGGCTGAAGATCTACTTCCCTCTCCCCATTCTGCCAATACCAAGTGATTTTGGTCATCATAACTTTAAAAATGTAGACATGGAGCCAAGAAAATAGCTTAATGGTTTGCATAACAGACTCATTGTTTTCTCAACAGGCTTGAGTCAGCTTGAAGGTCCCAGTTCTGATTCCTGGACACCATAATTGAAGATGAGTAGGATTCCGGTAAAAAAAAAAAAACATATATATGTGTGTGTGTGTGTATTAATCAGGTATCTTCCAATAATAAGCAGGTGTGAGTTGCATGAGATGCTAAATTGGCTATAGTTGTATTTTAAGGGGATATTTTCCTGATATTTTATTTCATCATATGTTTCTGGGCCTAAATCTCTTTAGATCCTTTTTTATAGGCCCTACCCCACCCACCCAAGATTTAAAAATGAATTGAATTTTAGAATAGGGAAAGAAAAGATGATGGATATTTCAAGTCTGTATTTCTAGCAGGATAGAGGGGCTTTCAATAGAATGGGGAAGAAAAATGTAAAAAGTAAGCTTCATGGAAAGAATGTGACATTGTGGGAAATTTGTCTGATTTAGTCATTTATGAAACAAAGTATCTGGTATCGAAATAGGTTATGTAATGTTTAAGTTTCCGGTCTAAACATTAAAAAAGGAAAAAATTAACTAGTAATGTTAATATACTTTCAGATTTGTTTTCTCTTTATTTCTGATTGATTCCTAATCAGCAATAGCATGGAGCAACACAGCATTTGTTTCTCCTCTATTAAATATAAAATGATCTATAAACAAACATTTTAAAAGGTGCAATTGAAATGTGTTCTGTGATCATTTTGTAATGTGAAAAATCCTCTGATAATGTGAATAATTTCATCTTCTAGTAATCTGTTAGCTAACATGTCCAGTACTGTTTAATAATGAAAAAGCCATTTTCTAAATAATTGGGCTGTACAAATCACATACATATTTCTTTTAGAACCATATCATTAGAATGTATGTGATTGCAAATGACAGAAATTAATTTAGAGTAGCTAATTTAAAGTGCATAAAGCAGTTATTGACATTCATTCATCAACTCAAGTATGTCAGACCTCCAATAGAGACTGGAAATGGTTCTTGTGTGGGAAAACAAGATGAGGAAGGATGAGGATGTATGGAATTGACATTCCTCAGCAGATGCACGTGTTGTGAGATAATTTTAATAGTAAGTGTACAAAATAGCAAATATGGTATAAATTAAGTGGAAATATATAATACCAAATACTCTGAATATTCATATCTTAAATAACTAATACCAATATACCATCCTATGACTTCTACTTACATCTGGTTAGCCAGACTATACCACAATGGTCATCCCTTCTACAAAGAAACCTGGGAAGTATGTTCTTTCAGTGAGCATACCATTAGCTTTCATCTGGAATTCTTTTAGTAATGAAGGGAGAATGGCTACTGGGTATGCAACTATCATCTCTCCTCCTCCTCATACAAAACAGCTATAAAGTGCAACATTTTTATGGCATTTGCCAGTCTGCTTTTAATCTAGGGTTTCAAGAGATCGATCATTCACAATCTATGGTGAGAGCCAGAATTCAAATCAAAATAACTGGATCAAGTTGTATCTCCTCTACTAGTTCCGTGAACTTGGCAGCTGGGTCATTTATTTCTGCTTATTATCAATAAAATGGGGTAACTTAAATAAATTGTTGTAAAGATTCTGAAATTTCACTTTTATAGCTTCCCATTCCATTTTACAGTCTTATCTGGTATAGATCCAAATTACACAATAGTGTTCTCCTGAATCCCATTCTGTAGCCTTTATTACTGACAGACAGGTAGCTAGCAGTCTTCTACCTTTACTATTCACCCTTTTACTGCATCAAATTTACTGGTGAATTAGAGACTTAAGGAAGCCACCTCTGATTCACTTATAAATTGGACTTGGAAATGCATCTATGACTTTATATCACCCAGTAACTTGTTTTTATATTTAATAATAGAAAAGTCCTGAAGGGAGGGGGAAATAGCATGGTTATGCAAAAAGACTCTCAAGCCTGAGGAGGTCCCACACCATAAGCCAGAACTGAGTAGTGCTTTGGTAAAAAGTGGGGGGGGGGGGTGGGGAGGAAGGAAGGAAGAAAGGAAGGCCTGAACTCTTTTGGAAATAATTCTCAAAGAAGTATTGTAAGTGGAAAAATAAAAGATGCCCCTATCATATAAATTTCACAAGCTAGACACAGATCTACCAACAAGTCTGCTAAGGACTGGGCAGTGACACACCCTGTTGAGCACCTAGATCCAAGACCCTGCTTCCACCTGCACAGGAGAAGCTTCATGTGCAGTGAAGCCAATCCGCAAGTGTCTCTCTTTCTCTCCCTCCTTCCCCTCTCAATTTCTCTCTGTCATGTCTAATAAAAAAAAAAAAAAAGGTAAAGGAAAAAAAGGGGAAAGGCCACTGGGAGCAATGGATTCATCTTGCAGGCAACCAAACCCCAGCAATAGTGGAGAAAAATCTGTAGTGGCAGAAACAAACAAACAAACAAAAACCAACAACAACAACAAAACAGTCTGAGTTCTACGAAGTTTCTGCAAAGAAAGAAACAGCTTGGGGGTCAGGCGGTAGTGCAGCAGGTTAAGCACAGTTGGTGCGAAGAAGCAGGCTCCCCACCTGCAGGGAAGTCCCTTCACAGGCGGTGAAGCAGGTCTGCAGATGTCTTTCTTTCTCTCCCCCTCTCTGTCTTTCCCTCCTCTCTCCATTCCTCTCTGCCCTATTCAACAATAACAACATCAATAACAACAATAATAATTACAATAACAATAATAAAACATGGGCAACAAAAGGGAAAAAATTAATTAAAATATTTTTTAAAAAATAGCTCAAGGGAGTCGGGCGGTAGCACAGCGGGTTAAGCGCAGGTAGCGCAAAACACAAGGACCGGTATAAGGATCCAGGTTTGAGCCCCCAGCTCCCCACCTGCAGGGGAGGGGAGTCGCTTCACAGGCGGTGAAGCAGGTCTGCAGGTGTCTGTCTTTCTCTCCCCTTCTCTGTCTGCCCCTCCTCTCTCCATTTCTCTCTGTCCTATCCAACAACAACGACAATAAAACAAGGGCAACAAAAGGGAGTAAATAAATAAATATTTAAAAACAAAAACAATCTTTAAAAAAATCATTATAAAAAATAGCTCAAGTCACTAAGGAATCATTAGAGAAGGAGAAATAAAGGGAAATTATCTAGATACAAAAAGCTTCTTTATTCTTTTTTGGTCTGTGACATCTCACAACAAAGTGAAGCCAGAAAAAATGTCATAAGACTCTACATGGATGACTGGGGAGGTGATCCAGTGAGTGGTTGTGGGACTATGTGAAAGCGTGGTAGAACTTAGGGAAGCTCTCCCATCCTCAGATGGAGGTCTAGAAAGACTCCCTGCTTGCTAGCCTCTCTCCTCATAGAGATGAGCCAAGAGAGAAAAGTCTCCCAGACTCAGTTTCTCCTTATTAGTCTCTCAAGCTCACAGAAATCTTACAGTTTCTCCCTGCTAGCAGCAGGCCACATGGCTGCCTGCTTTAAGGTTCATTCAAAGTTTATATAGTCACTCAAAGTTCAGACATCCACCCCACGTTTTTGATCACAAAGGGGAACACACTCTATCATATACCTCCCCAACACCAGACAGTAACCTCAAAATGTTATTTCCTTTTGTTCTTTGATATCTATGATTTATATCAAGCCTTGTTTATCTTCTCTCTATCTCATCTTACTGGTTTAACCCCTATGTTTCTCTCAAATACCTTTGGATAATTAACCTGCCTGCATCATGGAGAATAATTGTCTTGACCTTTATGTATCGCATCAATTCTTGTCATACCAGCCCCCTACCATAGGGACAAGCTGACCTTTAAGAAATCTGTAATTTCTGACATATTTGAAAAATGTTCTTTGTTTAACTTTCTATATATACCCAAGCCCACCCTCAAATAAATCGAGTGTTTGTACCAAAATACTCCCCGAGTTCTCTTTCTTTGTCACGCAGTCACTAGAACTTGTGAGAGAGCCTCAGTAAGATTACCTCCTGGCTGGAGCCACCCCACTTGAGCCCCAGCAAGTGGTTTGCACAGCTTATACCTATGGGACCTCAGGTTTGACCCTGGCACTATAGAGGGTAAAACTGTCAAGCTCTCTCTCTCTCTCCCTCTCCCTCTCCCTCTCCCTCTCCCTCTCCCTCTCCCCTCTCTGTCATAAATCTTTTTTAAAGACTCTAAATGAGAAAGTGAAAAAGTCACAGAGTCTGAGGGATTGAACTGCCGATGCTAATTGCATTAAAATCTCTGAAGCAATACTCAGATTAATGTACAATTTATAAACTGAAAAAAAAATTGATGAACTACATAATACAAAAGGCACATTAACTTTCCCTTGAATAAGTGAAGAGCACCTACAAAATCAATAAGTAAAGGACCAACAGTTCAACAGCAATAGCAAGAAAGAATTGTCAATCATGAAGAGCACAACTATTCAATGAACAGGTAATGCAAACAGACAACAAATATAAAACTTGTTTGCCAAATACAAGAACTTGGTTGTTCTGGCAAGGAACAGAGAAACACATATTTTCCTTCCTTGAGTCCATTTTACCATCCAAGAGAAAACTTTTATACATGAAGTAATTTTGTTAAAATTTACTACCCCACACTACCTTGCCCCCAAAACATATGTGAAAAATATATATGGTACTTGACTATTTGGAGTGATATTAAGGTTATTAAAAAAGGTTCAGTACAATGCTTCCCATGTTGCCCACCACATTTTGTAATGTCTGAACCCCCACCATAAGAGACCTGTTTATTTTACTTATAAACTTTCCTGCTGAAGACAAATAAGCATGCAAGAAATAGCCCCTTAAGTCTTCTAATTATTCCTTGGTGTAAGAAGCAGTAATAACAACCTGCTAGCTCTAGACTATGCTTTGCCCTTTACAATATACTATTCACAGCAGGATCTACTTGATCTTGTCAGTAACTCTGCAGAGTAAGAAATGGGAATGTGATACCAATGTCCAATAAAATGACTCCCTCTTCAGTTATAGAGCCACAATTTTAAGACCAAGTGCTCTGATTCCAAACCCTCTGATATATGTGTATAAATCTGTAAGGCCTTTGGTTACTAATAACTTTGGTTATTAGTCTCTTGTCTGACATACAGCATATGAAGATCTTCTCCCATTCTGCGAGGGGTCTCTTTGTTTGGATGATGGTTTCTTATTCTGTTCAGAAGCTTTTGAATTTGATGTAGTCCCAGTGATTTTTTTTTTTGCCCCCAGGGGTTATTGCTGGGGCTCAGTGCCTGCACTATGAATCCACTGCTCTTGGAGGCCATTTTTCCCATTTTGTTGCCCTTGTTGTTACCCTTGTTGTTGTCATTATTATTATTGCTATTGTTGTTGGATAGGACAGAAAGAAATGGAGATAGGAGGGGAAGACAGAGAGGAGGAGGGAAAGATAGATACCTGCAGACCTGCTTCACCACTTGTGAAGCGATCCCCCTGCAGGTGGGGAGTGAGGGGCTCAAACGAGGATCCTTACACCAGTCCTTGTGCTTCACGCCATGTGCGCTTAATCTGCCCAATCCCTTGTTTTTGTTTTAGTCTTCCTTGCAATTGGGTTTGTATCATCAAAGATGTCCTTGAGGTTTATGAGGGAAAGTGTTCTGCCAATGTTTTCCTCTAAGTATTTGATAGTTTCTAGTCTAACATCCAACATCATTTGTTAAATAGCCTTTCCTTTTTCCATCTGATGTTTTGGGCACCTTTGTCAAAAATTAATTGGCCCAAGGGATGATGGCTCTCAATCTTGTTCCATTGATCTATGTGTCTATTTTGGTTCCAGCACCAGGCAATTTTGATTATAGTGGCTCTGTCATATGTTTTGAGATCAGGAAAAATAATGCCTATATTCTTGATCTTTTCCCTCAGGATTGCTTTGGAAATCCTGGGTACTTTGATGATTTTTAATTTCACTCATGTTGTGGTCTCTAACAACTTTGCAATCATAAGTTTATGGGTTGTTAAAGAAGTGAAAGACTTGTATTCTGAAAACTCTGAGTCATTATTTAATGAAATAGAACATGATACAAAGAGGTGGAAAGATATTCCATGCTCATGGATTAGAAGAATTAACATCATCAAAATGAATATCCTAAACAGAGCCATATACAAATTTAATGTGGTATGTATCAAGGTCCTACTAATTTTCTTTAAGAGAATAAAACAAAAATTGCAATAATTTATCTGGAAGCAGAAAACACCTAGAATTGCCAAAACAGTCTTGAGAGAAAGAAACAGAAATGGAGGCATCACACTCCCAGATCTCAAACTATATTACATTCTTCTTCTTCTAGCGTTTGCCCTTCTTCCGTAGCCAGTCAACAGCATCAGGTTGAGCCTGATGTAAAGTTTCGAGACCTCCTTTGAATCTGGAGAGGTGGCAGTCATTGACTATGTGGGTCATAGTCTGTCTGTAGCCGCAGGGGCAGTTCAGGTCATCTCTGGCCCCCCAGCGATGGAACATAGCGGCGCACCGGCCATGGCCTGTTCGATAGCGATTGAGGAGGGCCCAATCATAACGTGCTAGGTCAAAGCCGGGTTGACGCTTGCAGGGGGGTCTGTGATGAGGTGTTTGTTCTTTACCTCAGCTGACTGCCAACTCTGTTTCCAAGAGTCTGGGACAGAGAAGTTCAGTGTAGGCATAGGGGACCAGATTGGGTGACGAGACGTCAAGCGTTGGACAGGGTGGGCGAAGATATCCGCGTATATTGGCAGGTCCGGTCGAGCGTAGACGTGGGAAATGAACTTAGATGATGCCGCATCCCGACGAATATCTGGTGGGGCGATATTGCTAAGAACTGGCAGCCATGGAAGCGGGGTGGAACAGATGGTTCCAGAAATTATCCTCATGGAGGAATATAATTTGGAATCAATCAAGTGGACATGGGGGCTATGGAACCATACTGGGGCACAGTATTCTGCAGTGGAATAGCATAATGCCAGAGATGATGATCGTAGTGTGGAAGCGCTCGTGCCCCATGAGGAGCTGGCCAGTCTTGCAATGATGTTATTCCTCGCGCCCACCTTTGCTGCAGTTTTTATGAGATGTTCGTGAAATGACAGTGCGATCGAGAGTAACGCCAAGATAGACTGGTTGGGCTTCATGCCGGATTCTCGTATCGCCAAGCTGCACATTAAGCTCACGTGAGGCCGAGGCATGGTGTAGATGGAAAACAGATGATACCGTTTTTGCAGTGCTAGGGATTAGTCGCCATTTTTTACAGTAATCAGATATCAGAGACATGTCTTTCGTGAGTGTTTCCTCGAGGATGTCGAACTTTGATGCCTGAGTTGCACAGCAGATGTCATCGGCGTAGATGAACTTCCTTGAAGAAGTTTCTGGGAGGTCATTGATGTAAATATTAAATAGCGTAGGAGCCAGAACAGAGCCCTGGGGGAGGACACTTGAGACAAGTCTCCATCTGCTAGACTTGTCACCCAGATGCACCCGGAATCTTCTGTTTTGGAGAAGAAAAGATATAGTGTTGGCCACCCATGGAGGCAGGCATCTTGAGATCTTGACTAGGAGACCATGGTGCCATACCGTGTCATAGGCTGCTGTGAGATCAACAAAGACAGCACCCGTCTTTAAGTTCTTCTGGAATCCATTTTCAATGTAAGTTGAGAGGGCCAGGGCTTGTTTGCAGGTAGATCTTCCTGGGCGGAAACCAGCTTGGGCGGGTGATAGGAATTTCTCTGTAAGATGAGAAATACGTGACAGAAGCAGCCTCTCAAGGAGTTTGTAACACACGGAGAGGAGGGAAATTGGTCTATAGCTGGCGGCCAGTGTTGGGTCTTTCTTTGGTTTCAAAACAGCTATTACCTTCGCACGACGCCAAACTTTGGGCATAGACTCAGATTCCAAGATGTGGGACAGGAATGAAGCAAGCCACTTCTTTGCCGCGGGACCCAGGTTAAGAATGAGTTCTGGGGTGATGCTATCATAGCCAGCAGCTGTTCCCGGTTTAACCCTCTTCAAAGCGTCTTCCAGTTCAGACAGTGTAAAGGGAGAGAGTTTTGGAGATGGACAAGATAACCGGAAGTGGGATGACCACTCGTGGGAAATTTCTCTTTTCCAGACTAGGTCGATCTTAGCACGGCCAACTTGAGTTAGGTGACTGGCCACTGAGTTTGGAGATACGGGAGGATGGGAGACGGGAGGGGGTTGGCTACCGGCACCCAGTCTGTGAAGAAGCTTCCAGGCCTTCCTACTTGAGTGGGTGAAGTTCAGACTTTCCGTGAGTTGTTGCCAGCGGGCTTGGCGTGCTGCATCCAGGGAGGCAATGAGATGGTCAGCCACATCTGGGTCACCCGACTCATCATACTGCTTTAGTAGTTGCTCGCATTCAGCATCAAGACAAGGCATACAGTTAGCACGTCTCCCACGAGGAATGGCTTGGGAAGCTGCTTTGAAGATGGCTTGGTGGAAGCGCCTGTAGGAATCTTCAGAGGGGATAGAGTTAATTGGAATTGCAGGAATAGATTTGTTGGTAAGATCACTGAACAGACGCCAGTTTGCTTTCCGAAAGTTCCATCTTAGTTTCTCCGAGCACAGAGTCAGTGGGCCATCATAATCAAAACTGCCTGGTACTAGAACAAAAATAGGTACACAGATAAGTCAAACAGAATTGAAAGCCTAGAAATAAACTCCCACACCTATGGATATCTAATTTTTTATAAGGGGGCCCAAACTATTAAATGATGAAAGGAGGGTCTCTTCAATAAATTGTGCTGGGAAAATTGAGTTGAAGCATGCAGAAGAATGAAACTGAACTACTATATCTCACCAGAAACAAAAGCAAACTCCAGATGGATCAAGGGCCTGGATGTTAGACCAGAAACTATCAAATACTTAGAGGAAAATATTGGTGGAACTTTTCCCATCTAAATCTCAAGGACATCTTTGATGATACAGACCTAATTGCAAGGAAGACTAAACAGACACCAAATCATATCTGCCATATTTTTTTTTCATCTGCTCTATTATTACCTTTAAGTCATTTATTATTAAAAAGTTTGTTCTGCTTTATATCTTAATGCTTTTCAGCCACCAAGTTGCAGATGCTACCATGAAACTAACCTGACCTCCCTAGACAGACATCCTCAACAGTGTGTCCTAGGACCCCACCTCTCTAGAGCCCTTCCCCACTAGGGAAAGATAGATAAGGATATGTATTGACCCACCAACACCCATGTCCAGCAGAGAAGCACTATAGAAGCCAGACCTTCCACCTTCTGCACCCCATAAAGATCTTTGGTCCATGCTCCCAGAATACAGAAAGAATAGAGAAACTTCCAATGGAGGGGAAGGGATATGGAACTCTGGTGGTGGGAATTATATGGAATTGTACCCCTCTTATCCACAATCTTGTCAATCATTATTAAATCACTAATAAAAAAAGAAGATAAAACAAATAAATAAGTTAGTGGGTTGTAATCATTCAGTATTTTTTCCTGATAACTCTTGGATATAGCAAATGGTTTCTTTGCCCACTTTATAATATAGTTTATGAGCTCAACTCTAATGTGAAATCAATGTCTGTGGGGACATCACTTGATCTGAAGAGTTTATCCAGATTTCTAAGGTAGCTTATGTATGTCTCAGTAATCATTCCAAGGGTATCACCTGTTTTGGAACCAGTTGTATGTTCATTTTCAGTTTCAAAACCAAGCAGGTGACAAAAACTAGAACCCCTAACTCATGTAAGGAGGCTGAAGCTCCAGCGGTGCAATCGGTTAGTACGCAGTACTTATACAGGAGGCTATAAATTAATATTGTCATCAGTTCTCAAAGGGAAATGTGCTCCCACTAAAAACTCAGGAGGAGACAAATAAACTACACTCTAGTTTCTCTATTAGTAGGAGAAATTTTTCCTGTAGACTACTTCTTCATTGGGATAGCTCCAGATTTTTTCCCCCAATGGTTTGTTCCAACTATTGTACAAGCTCTCAGAATGAGTATTCTCCATCTCTGTGTGAACTTTAAAGTCCAAACCCTTAGTTCAGCAATGCTAAATCCGTTCCTTCCCAAGGTTCCTAAGCCCAAGTTCTCATCTTCAGTTCCCTCTGTCCAGGTCCTAGGGATTCCCTTTACTTTCTAGACACTTAAAAGGATGTTTGTTATATTCTATTCAGCATTTATAGGTATCTTCCCATGGGTAGGTCTTTAGACTACTTAGACTATTCTATTACTGGAAACAAAACCCCAGACATATTAGATGCACTATTCAATTTAATCCTCATTCCATTCCTGCAATATTGATCATCCCATCTTCATTTCATAAATAAGGAAATTGATATTCAAAAGGCAAACAATTTTCTCAAGGTCACACAACTAATCTTTACTTTGGATACCATATTCTTTCCCCCCTGGATCATATGACCACTCTGAAGAGCTAGTCTATTTCTCCCACCATGTCTGAAAGAAGTACAGACCTTGTGGAGAGTTCATACTGAAGAGTCCTTTGAATGCTCTCCCTGAAGAACATTCTTTAGAGGAAAAAAAAGTTTCTGGCAGGATTCCATTATTAATTAGAAGGTAATTGGTAATTATAAGGTGAATGGTAAGCCAAAGAATTATGAAGCTTAAATGTGACTTGACATCACCTTTGGGGGAAACATCAAGAATATTAAATAGGCTTATGTCTGAGCATACTGAAAGTGTGAGAGAGGCAGACCTTCCCTCCCAGGCAGCTGCCTTATTTTAACCAGGGGTGGGTCAACAGACAGGCTGGAAGGTTGGCTTTGGCTGAAATTCATAGTAGAGAATGGATCCAGGAGAGGTTAATGTCCATGCTGTGAAATCATGAAATGAATGAAAATTTGGATCACTGGGTTAGAAACTGGCACAAATCCAAACACAAAATACAGCCATAATTGGAGCCTTCCCAAGTAAAAAAAAAAAAAAAAAAAGTTATTAGTGGAATCACATTAATCACAATGAATAATGCTGAAACCCTGCTTTTTATTATGTAAAAGGTTCAGAAGAGTAGAGGGGAGATAAGAAGGTTTCAAATTTTGCAGACCACAATGACCAAAGGGGGACGGTAAATACTTGGTATGTGAACTGAAAATCAGAAACCTAGATGAGTCACACAAATCATACTTAAAATACACTTACACAAAGAAGTGTGCCAGAAAGCAAATGCGCCCACAGATGGCCCATCAGGAGGCAGTTGGGTAGCCCCTGAATTCTGCAAGGGCAGCCAGATTGAGAGAAAGGGCAAAGTGGGAAGGGAAAGTACAAGTCACAATAAGGATTTTACTACCCAGACCAACTTCCAGGGGTCATAGCCTACCAGACTATGCACAAGACTGGTCACCTTGAAACTCCATAGCCTGTAAAATCTTACTCCGGGGCCAGGTGGTTGAGCACACATATAACCATGCACAAGGACCTGGTTCAAGCCCTCTCTCTCCACCTGCAAGAGGGAAACTTCAGGAGCAGTGAAGCAGGTATGCAGATGTCTCTCTTTATCTCTCTCTCTCTGTGTCTCCCCTTCCTCTCAATTTCTCTCTGTCCTATCTAATAAAAGAAGGAGGAGGAGAAGGAGGATGAGAAAGTGAAAAAAAGAACATGGGTATTGCCCATGTTCAGCAGGGAAGCAATTACAGAAGCCAGACCTTCCACCTTCTGCACCCCATGGTGACCCTCAGTCCATGCTTTTGATCCTCAGAGGGATAAAGAATAGGAAAGCTATCAAGGGAAAGGATTGGGTATGGAGTTCTGATGGTGGGAACTATGTGGAATTATACCCCTCTTATCCTACTGTCTTGTCAGTATTCCATTTTATAAATAAAAGTTAAAAAGAAAGGAAGGACGGAAGGAAAGTAGGAAGGTAAGAGGCCACCATTGTGCAGGCACCAAGTCCTAGTGATAACCCTGGTGACAATAAAAAGATACAATAAA
This sequence comes from Erinaceus europaeus, assembly GCF_950295315.1. NCBI lineage: Eukaryota > Metazoa > Chordata > Mammalia > Eulipotyphla > Erinaceidae > Erinaceus > Erinaceus europaeus. The sequence continues at coordinate 56,251,342 of NC_080173.1, read as the reverse complement.
ATCTCTTACCTTGAATAAATTGAAGCAGAGAGTTAGTGCTAACTAGGTATAAGCTATGAGTCTTAGGCAAAATTACAAAAGACAGTGCTTAATCCAAATGTAAGTACGTAGATCAAAGCCTTAACCTTAGTCCAAACTAAGGCAGATGAGAAGTTGATCACTGTTAGAGATGAAGAAGAAAGGCCAGGTAGTGGCACACCTGGTTAAGCATACATATTACAGTGTGCAAGGATGCAGGTTCAAGCCCCTGGTCTTCACCTGCAGGGGGAAGGCTTCATGAGTAGTGAAGCAGGGCTGCAGGTATCTCTCTGTCTCTTTTACTCTCTATCTCCCTTCTCCCTCTCAATTTCTTTCTTTCTCTATCCAATAATAAATAAATATATATTTTTATGAGATGCATAAGAATTAGGCTATTTGAAAAGGAAAGAAGTAACTAAACTCTGGGTAAAATTCCAGTAACGGTACTGGGTACTCAGAAGATTTTTTTTTAAAGATTTTATTTATTTATTCACTTATTTAAGAGACAGGGGATGGGGCCAGGTGGTGGCGCACCTGGTTAAGTGCATACATTTCAGTGCACAAGGTCCCAGGTTCAAGCCCCTGATCCCCACCTGAAGGGGAGGAAGTTTCATGAATGGTGAAGCAGGGCTGCAGGTATTCTCTGACTCTCTCCCTCGCCATCTCCCCCTACCCTCTTGATTTCTGACTGTCTCTATCCAATACATAAAGATAATAAAATTTAAAAAAAGAGAAAGAGACAGGGGAGAGAGATAAAGAGAACTGGATACCACTCTGATACATGTGCTGTTGAGGGTTGAATTTGAATGTCCAGTGCTTTAACCACTGTGCCACCTCCCGAAGCACTCAAAATACTTCTGATGATCTGACCAGTATCATTGGTATGGGACCAAATTGATGAACTTCCAGATGAAGAACAGTAAATTATTTCTCCTTACCTTATATTTTCTAGAGTAAAAAAAAAATCTAAAGAGCAGGCAGACTGTTTCACATTTAAAATTAATTTACACAGAAACAAGCAAACTGTTTTTAGGACTTGAAAGAACTATGGTGGTTATCCTTGGGAGGCGGGAGGGTGGGGATATGGAACTCTGGTTATGGGTGTGGAACTATGCATTATAATCTTATAATCCTGTCACACACTATTAATAACAAATAAATATTTTTAAAATAATAAAGTAATATTAATTTATAACATGCTTAGTTCCAAAAAGATTTCAGGTGGGTCACAGTATTAAAGCACATTTTAAGTTAAGACGCTTGAAAAAGCTTCACTTTCCATTAAGCCCATCTTCTTTTCTTCCTGATTATAAACAAGATCAAATTTCCTTTCCCTCCTTTGTAACGAGGTATGACGGCCCTCACACCTAACAATGAGTAAGTGCCAAATAAAGAAATAATTAAGAATAAATCAGTTCTAACCAGTAGAATGTGAGCAGAAGGTATGTGCCAAAGTTCACTCACAAACAAGTCTCAGGCATGACTACTCCTCTTCTCTCTTCATTTGATTAAATGCAGATGACTTTGAAGCCCAAAAGCAGAATGACGTTGTCTCGACTTCTAGAAGAATTGTGATTAGGAATACTCACTTGAATTTAAGAGAATGACAAAAAGAAATTCCTATTGTCACTGCAATCTGAAGGGTTATTTGTTGAGCACTTGTGGTTATTGTAGCTAGCATTACTATACTTTAAAAAGACAATTTATAACAAGAGAAATGCTGGCATAAGAGAAACCTAAATTAAACAGCATCAGTTTAGCAACAACCAGTAAGCAAAGCAGAAACTGTAAGGCCCATGATATTCCAGGCTATGATATTTAAACTGTCCCCTGCCATAACCTGAGATGCAGCTCATGTGTCAGCTGAGCCTGTGGCTCTAGACAAGCAGTGGAGAAAAGATTCATTCCTTTTTCCTCCATTTAATAAGAGATGGAGGTAGCTAAAAAGAAAGATTAAATCTAGGACCTCTAAAGATTGAGAAAGCCTACTATTTCAACTTCCTAAACAATAATAGATCTGAAGGATGGAAATTTTAAAGGAAAATGACCCAGCAAGACTATGCCCTGAGACAAAGATTAGATTAAGGGGAGTTCTCCCCACCAAGATTTAATGTTGCAGATGCATCAGATTGGAACAAGGACTAGAAGAGATAAATGAGGTTTGAAAACTGTGGCTAGGAAAGGAATTTGGGAAAACCATTTGAGAAAGCCATCTGGGATTGCCAGGAGTAGAAATCAGAAAGAATTGAGTATTAGAGTCTTTAGTCCAAATAAGCCTTTGACCAAATTGTATCATCATCTAATCAGGAAATTTCTATAGTTCATAAGAAGTCTCATCTTCCCAAAGGCTACTCTAGACAGCTACTGTTGAAGGGATAAGGTAGATGCACAGAGGGTAGAGTGGAGAACAATAAAGATGTAAGTAAGGACTTCAGTCAAAGAAGCCAGGTCAAATCAAGAAATCTCACCAATCACTGGATAGGAATACCTTACCCTGCCCCTGGCAAGATTTCCATATTGCTCTGGATTGAACACCACTTACAAATGGGAGCTTTAGAGGCTGGGGAGTGGAACTCTAGTTGAGCACACATTACCACGTGCAAGGACCAGAGTTCAAGCCCCAGCTCCCCACCTGCAGGGACAACACTTTTTTATTTATTTGTTTATTTAAAAAAAGGAGAGGTCTCACCAGAGTAATGGAGCTGAAGGGTTGTCATTCCACACCTGAAGTCTCTGGACACAGTCTGAAGTGAAGCATGCTGAGGTGGCATTCGCTGCATTGATTAGGTTGTGATCAGCGGATGCAATATTATTTGATATGAATTGAGAGAAGCATGCAGGAAGGGACAGCACTTTTATGAGTGTGAAGCATGTCTATCTTTTTTCCTCTGTCTCCTCCACTTCTGTCTCCTTCACTTCCTGCATGCTTCTCTCAGTTTCTCTCTGTACTATCAAATAAAGTATTAAAAAAAAAAAAGGTAAAGATGGCCACTAGGAGTGGTGGATTCATAGTGCCAGTATCAAACCCTAGCAATAACCCTTATAACAATTAAAAAATAATTGAGGGGCAGGAGTAGATAGCATAATGGTTACGCAAAAATATTCTTATGCCTGAGACTCCAAAGTCCCAGGTTCAATCCCTCATACCACCATTAGCCAGGGTTGAGTAGTACTCCGGTTTAAAAAAAAATTTTTAAGAGGGGTTGGGTGACTCTTATACATTTTAGAGTACTAGTCTTCAGGATCTGAGGTACAGTAGATGTGTGTTTAGTAAAATAAACCCAGTTATATTGAATAGTGGCAGGGAGGGGTAGGGTAAAGGTCTGGAGCTGGATATGGAAGAGTTTCTAGATAGTGTGTGTGTGTGAGAGAGAGAGAGAGAGAGAGAGAGAGAGAGAGAGAGAGAGAGAGTTGTAGCTTATTTTCTGTTACCCAGTATAAACTTCTTATGAGTACTTATGAACTCAGCCTTTTGCCACTATTTTTTCCTGCAGACCCCAAGGTAACAATACAGGTATTGCTCCATTCACTTCCCTAGATGCAAGCTTTAAGACACTATGTAATATTTGGTGTTATTCAAACATCTCTGCTTTTGAGTGGAAGGTTGGTAAGCCAAACCTTCTAAGAGTCAGTTTACATGAAGTACTATAGAGTCTTTCAGGACATAATTCCCCCAAGGGAAGAAATTACTAAAGTGAATCAGTCTGACTTAAAGACTGCTGGGCCAGGAAAGGTGGAGTAATTACTAGTACAGAATAATATCTATCCTTCAACCATTGTCCAGTTCAATCCTTGGAGATTCATGCTAAAAGCCAAGGTGAAGGACAATTGAGAGAGAGAGGACTTAGCATGCATGGAAAACAAAAAGACTACCCAGGATGGGAAACCATCCAGAGACCAAATATTTACGACTGAAACCAAATGAGAAGAGCTCTAGTATGGCATGGTCCAAGAAAAAATAAAATGTTAACTGATAAGTTATCTGATGAGTATGTGAAGAAATTGAATTAAGTGGAATTTCACAAAACTATGGGAAGAATAAGCCAACAAATTCAGGAAGTAAAAATAAGTAAATAAAAATTAATAGTTCAGGGGGTTGGGTGGTAGTGCAGTGAGTTAAGTGCACATGGCGGAGAAGCACCAAGAACCAGCGTAAGGAACCTGGTTCAAGCCCCCGGCTCCCCACCTGCAGGGGAGTCGCTTCACAAGTGGTAAAGCAGGTCTGCAGGTGTCTATCTTTCTCTCCCCTTCTCTGTCTTCCCCTCCTCTCTCCCTTTCTCTCTGTCCTATCCAACAACAACAATATTAATAATGACAATAATAATAACCACAACAAGGATAAAACAACAAGGGCAACAAAAGGAAAAAAGAAACCTAATAGTTCAAAAAGTGCTTCTGGAAGGATGGAGAAAAGCCACCCAATCTCCATAACCCACCCCTTCCCCTGATAGCTTTCCCATTCTCTATCTCTCTAGGAGCATGGACCCAGGGTCATTGAGGGTTGCAGAAGGTAGAAGGTCTGGCTTCTGTAATTGCTTCCCCGCTGAACATGGGCGTTGACTGGTCGGTCCATACTCCCAGTCTGCCTCTCTCTTTCCCTAGTAGGGTGGGTCTCTGGGGAAGCTGAGCTCCAGGACACATTGGTGGGGTCTTCAATCCAGGGAAGCCTGGCCAGCATCCTGGTGGCATCTGGAACTGCAAACTCTAGTGTACTTCTGCTTTCAGGTATATATTTTGCAGTAGTTTATGAATACGTGTGAACATAAGCTCTCTCTCACAGAAACTGGTGTATATCTAGGTTATGGGACTTTGTTAGAAGGTGAACCACCTGAGATGAAATTAGAGTGTACTATAAAAGGAAAGGTCTCACCCGAGTAATGAAGCTGAAGGGTTGTCATTCCACACGTGAAGTCTCTGGACACAGTCTGAGGTGAAGCATGTTGAGGTGGCAATCGTTGCGTTGGTTAGGTTGTGATCGGCGGATGCAATATTATTTGGTATGGATTGGGAGAAGCATACGGGAAAGTGGGCCCTATCCAAGTGTTCCGGCACTGGGGGAAGTAGGGGCTCTATAGTGGAGATGTGAGGTTCCTGCTGTCTTAGGGTTCAAAAAGACAATCAATAGTTAATGTTATCATCACATTATTTGGTAATTGGGTTAACTTTGAAAAGTCCTTTTGTTATGGTTTTCTGTATCCAGTATCTTGTATATAGCTGTGCTATTGGATGCTTCTAATCTACTTGGTCTAGGCTTTTGAGAGAGTCCGCATATCAAATACACAGCCTATATATTAAAAAGATTCAGTTTGTGTTTTGAAAAACTTCGAGACATACAATTGATTTTCCCCCTCTCATATTAATTAACTAGTGATTTATATGTCTACATTTTGCTAGGAGTGTACATAAACACCATTCCCACCACCAAAAGACTGTGACCCATCCCTCCCACCCACTCCCACCCCCCACTGGCCCAGGAAGCTGCATGTCTACCCCTCACCACAGGGTTTTTACTTTGGTGCCCTACTTACAATTTGGTCAGGTCCTGCTTTTAGTTTCCCTTTCAGATCTTCTTTCTCAACTTCTGTTGATGAGTGGGATCATCCCATACTCATCTTTATCTTTCTGACTTAGCTCACTTAACATAATTCCTTCTAGTTCTGTCCAAGATGGGTCAGAGAAGGTGGGTTCATTGTTCTTGATAGCTGCATAGTATTCCATTGTGTATATATACCAGTTTTCTCAGCCACTCATCTGTTGTTGGGCACCTGGGTTGCTTCCAGGTTTTAGCTACTATGAATTGTGCTGCTATGAACATAAGAGTACACACCTCTTTTTGTTTGGGTGTTATGGAGTCCTTGGGGTATAACCCCAGGAGAGGAATTACTGGATCATATGGAAGGTCCATGTCTAGCCTTCTGAGAGTTTTCCAGACTGCTCTCCACAGAGGCTGTACCAATTTACATTCCCACCAGCAATGTAAAAGGGTTCCTCTGTCCCCACAACCTCTCCAGCATTTGTTGCTGCTGTCCTTTTTGATGTATGCCATTCTTACAGGAGTGAGGAGGTATCTTAGTGTTGTTTTAATTTGCATTTCTCTGACAATCAGTGACCTAGAGCAGTTTTTCATGTTTGTTAGCCTTTTGGATCTCCTCTGAGGTGAATGTTTTGTTCATATCCTCTGCCCATTTTTGGATGGGGTCATTTGCTTTTTTGGTGCTAAGTTTGCTGAGCTCTTTATATATTTTGGTGATTAGTTTCTTGTCTGATGTATGGCATGTGAAGATCTTCTCCCAGTCTGTGAGGGGTCTCTCTGTTTGTTTAATAGTTTCTTTGGATGTGCAGAAGCTTTTCAATTTGATGTAGTCCCATTGGTTTGTTTCTGCTTTAGTCTTCCTTGCAGTTGGGTTTGATTCATCAAAGATGTCCTTGAGGTGTAAGTGGGAAAGTGTTTTACCAATGTTTTCCTCTAAGTATTTGATTGTTTCTGGTCTGACATCTAGGTCTTTGATTCATTTGGAGTTGATTTTTGTTTCTGGTGAGATAAAGTGGTTCAATTTCATTCTTCTGCATGTTACAACCCAGTTTTCCCAGCACCATTTATTGAAGAGAGCCTCTTTTTTCCATTTAATCCTTTGGGCCCCCTTATCAAAGATTAGATGCCCATAGGTGTTGGAATTTACTTCTGGGCTTTCAATTCTGTTCCACTGGTCTGTGTGCCTATTTTTGTTCCAGTACCATGCTGTTTTGATGATGATGGCTTTATAATATAGTTTAAGGTCTGGGAGTGTGATGCCTCCATTTCTGTTTCTTCTCCTCAAGATGGTTTTGGCAATTCTAGGTGTTTTCAGGTTCCAGATAAATGATTGTAGTGTTTGTTCTATTCTCTTAAATAACCTTGGTGGAACTTTGATGGGTATTGCATTAAATTTGTATATAGCTCTGGGGAGAATATTCATTTTGATATTTATTCTTCCAATCCATGAGCATAGGATATCTTTCCATTTCTTGGTATCAGTTTCTATTTCCTTGAGTAGTGACTCATAGTTTTCAGTATACAAGTCTGTCGTATGTTTTACATTGGCTTGTTCTAGCCCTCTCCCTCCAAGAGAATTGGATGAGTCCTGTTAATTTCGCGGGCCTGCTTGGCCCCGCCCCAAGGGACCCTGGGAGAGGGTTCCGGAGTCCGAGAGTTCTTGAGTTCGAGAGAAAAGAGAGTTCTTGAGTTCGAGAGTGCCAGAGTTCCTGAGTTCCTGAGTTCGAGAGTTTCAGGGTTACAGAGTAAGAGAGAGTGCCAGAGTGACAGAGTTCCTGAGTTCCGGAGTTCGAGAGTGCGAGAGTGCGAGAGTTTCAGAGTTCGAGAGTAAGAGAGAGGGTTCCTGAGTTCGAGAGTGCCAGAGTTCCTGAGTTCCCCAGTGACAGGGTTCCTGAGTTCCAGGGTAAAAGAGTGCTTGCGCCGCCGCAAAGAGACAGCAGAGTTCTGTTTGGTGATTAGTTTGTCTTAGTTTATGAATCGTTGTTCCTGAATAAAGAAATACAGCTGCCCTGCTCAGCCATTGTCTCCGCATCTCTGTTACCCGCCGTGAAGCAAGCCAGCCCGACCAGAGCCTTCCGAATTTTAACAACAAATGGCGCCCACGTGGACCTGACCTGCACATCTCTCAGATAAGTAAAGACAATTTGGCTACCTATGTACGATGGCCTTCTCTTCTGCTTGTGAAGAGATCTCCAAAGGCCTCTGCTCTTTCTTCACGAGACTGTTTTGCTGTTTCTGGAACATTTATCTCTGGACCACTCTGTGGTTTCCACTCGCTCGGGCAAACTCAGAACAGCCAGCGGGAAGAGCCAGCGGGCGGGAGACAAGGCGCGGAGCTGCTGTTTCCACCTGGTCAAACAGCCAGCCAGCCGGCTGCGCCCAGACAACCCCGCGCACTGCGTCCGCAGCCCCGCAGCCCCGCAGCCCGCAGGAGGCCTACGCCACCATGCAAGAGCCCGATGCCAGCACGCTAGAGCCCGATGCCAACATGCTGGAGCCTGAGGCCAACATGCTAGAGCCCGATGCCAACATGCTAGAGCCTGAGGCCAACATGCTGGAGCCCGAGGCCAACATGCAAGAGCCTGAGGCCAGCCCACAGGAGCCGGCTCTCAACCGCGTGGTGCAGGACACTGGACGCTTGATCCCTCCACGCTGCTCGGCCACTGCGAACAGGGCAGCAGACATGGCAGGGCCATGGGGCAGGGCCGCGGCGTTCTATCATGGCCGCCACCCCTGGGCACCTAGGCTCACGCCTTCTACAAAGATGGCCTGCCTGCCCTCTTTCTATGAATTCTAGAACCATCCCGGGCCTCCCGGACCCCCGGGCTCCCTGCCAAAACTGGGCACACGAGATCTCCAGCCGCCGGTCCGGTCTGAAGACAGACAAGCTAGAGTACGCAGAGATTTGTGCAGAGATCACAACCTGCAATTCCTAAAAGTAGAGCTGCGCGAGAAGCCACCTCCAGATGGTGAACCCCCCCCCAACAACTAAGACAATATAGATTTAAATTCGTGTTTAAAATGATATGTCTTCGTAACAAAGGTTTCTCTCCTCGTGTATTAATGACTATGTTTATGTGTATGTTTAAAGTTTGGTAAACAGTAGCTTTAAGGCTAAATTCTTACTAGTCAAAGATAAATAAAAAAGGTTTTCAACGTAATTCTCATAAAGATAAAAATTAACTTACATTTAAAGTCTGAGGTAAAAATTAGTTAACAATCAATATATTTCAACTAAGTTGGTCTAAACAAAAGGTTAAATAGACTTGTTGATATGTAAAACACTACCTTCTCTATTAGAAATGGTAGATCACACAATGGCTATGCTAATTATTCTCATGCCTGAGGTTTCCTCTCCGGCCCACACCTAGGGTGTGTCTCCATCTTAAATGGGTGTAACAAAAGGTTAAAAGACGTTGTTGATATGTAAAAGTCTCAAATTCCTTCTCTATTAAAAATGCTAGATCGTGCAGTAGATATGCTAATAACAAGTTTTGTTTCATAGTAAGTAAGTTGCAGCCAGCTGCCTTTGGGACCCTAGGCCGTTCCCCGCCCCCATGCAAATGCCCGTCGAGGCAAGTAGCCCCCCAGAGGCAAGAAATGTTTTTTTTTTTCAGATATGGCCCCCTCAGGCCTTCCCTTGGCAACATGCTGGTTTTGGTTATATATGTTTCTGTTCACCCCACACCCTTGATACTATAGTCATTTAGTTAAAAAGAAAAGGGGGAATTGTCGTATGCTTTACATTGGCTTGTTCTAGCCCTCCCCCTCCAAGAGAATTGGATGAGTCCTGTTAATTTCGCAGGCCTGCTTGGCCCCGCCCCAAGGGACCCTGGGAGAGGGTTCCGGAGTCCGAGAGTTCCTGAGTTCGAGAGAAAAGAGAGTTCCTGAGTTCGAGAGTGCCAGAGTTCCTGAGTTCCTGAGTTCGAGAGTTTCAGGGTTACAGAGTAAGAGAGAGTGCCAGAGTGACAGAGTTCCTGAGTTCCGGAGTTCGAGAGTGCGAGAGTGCGAGAGTTTCAGAGTTCGAGAGTAAGAGAGAGGGTTCCTGAGTTCAAGAGTGCCAGAGTTCCTGAGTTCCCCAGTGACAGGGTTCCTGAGTTCCAGAGTAAAAGAGAGAGTGCTTGCGCCGCCGCAAAGAGACAGCAGAGTTCTGTTTGGTGATTAGTTTGTCTTAGTTTATGAATCGTTGTTCCTGAATAAAGAAATACAGCTGCCCTGCCCAGCCGTTGTCTCCGCGTCTCTGTTACCTGCCCGTGAAGCCAGCCCGCCCGGCTAGAGCCTCCGAAATTTTAACAACACAAGTCTTTCACTTCTTTGGTCAACTTTATTCCTAGGTATTTGATTGATTTTGCTGAAACAGTAAATGGGAGTGATTTCTGGATGTCTTATTCTTCAGATTTAGTGTTTGCATAAAGAAATGCCACTGATTTTTGTACATTGATTTTGTAGCCTGATACCTTGCTATATTGCATAATAACTTCCAGTAATTTTCTGCTGGATTCTTTAGGTCTTTCTATGTATACTATTATATCATCTGCAAATAGTGAGAGCTTGACTTCCTCCCTTCCAATCTGTATTCCTTTGATTTCTTTCTCTTGCCTGATTGCTATGGCAAGAACTTCCAATACTATGTTGAAGAGTAACGGTGACAGTGGACAGCCCTGTCTAGTCCCCGATCTAAGGGGGAATGCTTTCAGCTTCTGTCCATTGAGTATGATGTTGGCTGTAGGTTTGCTATATATAGACTCCACTATCTTGAGGAATTTCCCATCTATTCTCATTTTTTGTAGAGTTTTGAGCATGAATGGGTGTTTGTCAAAGGCTTTCTCTGCATCTATTGAGATAATCATGTGGTTTTTGGCTTTGCTTTTATTGATGTGGTGAATGACATTGATTGACTTATGGATGTTGAACCAGCCTTGCATTCCTGGGATGAATCCCACTTGGTCGTGATGAACAATCTTTTTGATAGGTTGCTGTATCTGGTTGGCCAAGATCTTGTTTAATATTTTGGCATCTATGTTCATCAGAGATATTGGTCTGTAGTTTTCCTTTTTTGTTCTGTCCCTATCAGCTTTTGGTATCAGGGTGATGTTGGCTTCATAGAAGGTGGAAGGGAGTATTCCTGTTTCTTCAATCTTATGGAAAAGCTTAAGAAGTATGGGTACTAACTGTTCCCTGAAAGTTTTGTAGAATTCGTTTGTGAAACCATCTGGTCCAGGACTTTTGTTGTTGGGGAGATTCTTAATAATGGTTTCAATTTCTTTGTCTGTGATTGGTGCATTTAGATTTTGTAGTTCTTCTTGGTTCAACCCCCTCCACTTCTAATAGACTACCTCCCAGGCTAGTTATCAAAGAACTTCAACTACATCTATCTCAGGTCTCATGAGCCTTCCTAAACCACCTGAAGTTCAGAAGATCAAATATCATTGTGTGTTGTTGTTACCAGAGCACTCCTCGACTCTGGCTTATGGTAGTGCTGAGGATTGAACCTGGGGTCTTTGGTGCCCTCAGGCATGAAAATTTTATACATAACTATTATGCTATCTCTCCAATCCTCACTGTAGTGTTCATATCTAAAATCTGTAATTCAGGAAAGAAGACTCCAAAGTACACACACACACCACAAAATATGTTGTCATTGTCCCAAGATTTAAAGAGTTGATTCCAAACCAAAATTTAATTACAACTAGTATCCCAATATATAGATGAAATGAGAGTGGACATTCTTCCTGTACAGAATTGAGTTAATTCGAACATTCCCAGCTGTGGTGATTTTTGTAAATGTAAGTTAAGCCTAGTCAATGTGTGAAGATAATTCAGATGAGCAGCTGCCACATCACCTCCCTCAAATGTGGGCTCATGAGTTGTCCAGGCCAAGCTGGAGAAATGCCAGAATAACTGGAACTCAGAGCATCTGCAAGATCAGCAAGGAGATCCAAGTCCCTCAGACATGTGGGGGTCTCCACACATACGAGGATAGCAGGGTCATGTTGACAAGGAATGGGGCAAGGATGATCCATATGGTAAAATGCAGAAACAAAGGGAAATGGGGGCCAGGTGGTGGCGCATCTGGTTAAACACACATTACACTGCACAAGGACCTGCAGTGGGAAAGCACTGTGAGTGCTGAAGCAGTGCTGCAGCTGTATCTCTGTCTTTCTCCCTTTTTTTTCTTTTTTCTTTTATTGGGGAATTAATGCTTTACATTCAACAGTAAGTACAATAGTTTGTACATGCATAACATTCCCCAGTTTCCCATATAACAATACAACCCACACTAGGTCCTCTGAATCCTTCTTGGACCTGTATTCTCCCCACCCACCCACCCCAGAGTCTTTTACTTTGGTGCAATATGCCAATTCCATTTCAGGTTCTACTTGTGTTTTCTTTTCTGATCTTGTTTTTCAACTTCGGCCTGAGAGTGAGATCATCTGATATTCATCCTTCTGTTTCTGACTTATTTCATTCAATATGATTTTTTCAAGGTCCATCCAAGATCGGCTGAAAATGGTGAAGTCACCATTTTTTACAGCTGGGTAGTATTCCATTGTGTGTATATACCACAACTTGCTCAGCCACTCATCTGTTGTTGGATACCTGGGTTGCTTCCAGGCTTTGGCTCTTACAAATTGTGCTGCCAAGAACATATGTGTACACAGATCTTTTGGGATGGGTGTGTTGGGTTCCTTAGTCTATATCCCCAGGAGAGGAATTGCAGGATCATAGGGTAGGTCCATTTCTAGTCGCTCCAGACTGTTCTCCACAGAGGTTGGACCAATTGACATTCCCACCAGCAGTGGAGGAGGGTTCCTTTGACCCCACACCCTCTCCAGCATTTGCTGCTGCTACCTTTTCTGATGTATGACATTCTCACAGGAATGAGAAGTGGTATCTCATTGTTGTCTTTATTTGCATGTCTCTGACAATCAGAGACTTGGAGCATTTTTTCATGTGTTTCTCAGCCTTTTGGATCTCTTCTGTGGTGAATATTCTGTCCATGTCCTCCTCCCATTTTTGGATGGGGTTGTTGTCTTATTGTTGAGTTTGGCAAGCTCTTTATATATGTTGGTTATTAACCTCTTATCTGATGTATGGCATGTAAAGATCTCCCATTCTGTGAGGGGTCTCTTGGTTTGGGTAGTGGTTTCTTTTGCTGTGAAGAAGCTTTTTAATTTGACGTAGTCCCATAGGTTTATACTTGCCTTAGTCTTCTTTGTAATTGGATTCGTTTCATTGACGATGTCTTTAAAATGTATGCAGAAAAGAGTTCTGCCAATATTTTCTTCTAATTATCTGGTAGTTTGTGGTCTAACATCCAAGTCCTTGACCCACTTGGAATTTACTTTTGTATTTGGTGAAATACAGTGGTTCAGTTTCATTCTTCTGCATGTTTCAACCCATTGTTTCCAACACCATTTGTTGAAGAGACTCTGCTTTCCCCATTTAATAGTCTGAACCCCTTTGTCAAAGATTAGATGTCCATAGGTGTGGGGGCTCATCTTTCTCCCTTTCTATCTCTCCCTTTCTTCTCTATTTCTGACTGTATCCAATAAATAAAAGATAGTTTAAATAAATTTTTAAAAGAAATGAAGGGAAATGGGAAAGTATGCAAAGGACAGAGAACAAAGAGCTCTTCTGATTCAGGAAGCTGTCAGAGACCAGAACAAAACCAAGGGTGGGTGTCTCTAACTACAAGCCAGACACAGCAGCGTTGAGGCACAAGACCCCAAGTGTCCCTGGAAACTTGTACCCATGCACACAGGGCTGTAAGAGTTTAAAGAAAAAGTCAAGCTACTCTGTGTCGGTAGTTGGCAGTTTGAATGAGTAATGGAACTTACTTAGTGACTTTGTCTTGAACAACTCAGCGAAAGGCTTTTCCAGGTTGGCCTTGACTGCTCACAATTAAGGGAGATGATAGAGCAGCTGCTCATCTGAATTCTGCTCCAGAGCACTGACCAGGCTTCTAGTATCATTTACTTCACTATTTCCAAATATGGATACAACTGCAAAGATTAAAGTGAATGAGTAGTTTTCAATACTGTTCCCCATCAAATCATAGCAGCTTTAGTTGTGTTCAGTCACTTGTGTATTCCAGGTAGCCTTAGCAACACAATGCATAGCATAGTGCACCACCACAAGGCTGTATCCTTGGAGCAGCAGCTGGGAATGCACATTGTTGGGGGTGGGGGGGTGTTCAATGCCTCAGGTTTGGTTCAAGGGTCAATTTAATGGTTTTGTTCTTTTGATTGCTTTCTCCCAACAAGGAGACAGGCTCAGAAGTCAGTGATACCAGAAGTCCCCTGGGGCATCAAGACAAAAAGGGAAGAAAATTTGTTCAGTGCCCCTGAGGTCTTACTCTTGAACAGGAAAAAAAAAGATAATCAAGGACTCTGGGGGAATAGAGTCACTGAAGAAGCAGCTGGCATCATTGTCATAAAGAGTTGATTGAGAGCTGGAGGCCATATGGATGAGAAAGAGAGAGAGAAAGAGAGAGAGAGAGAGAGAGAGAGAGAGAGAGAGAGAGGACCTGTCTGTGATCAGGGCAAGGACAGTGGGAAAAAGTAAATCCAATATGCAAAGGTTAGCACTGAAAAGGTGCTTGAAATTGGCTTCTCTAAGTCAAATTTTTTTTTCAACCAGAGCACTGCTCAGTTCTGGCTTATGGTAGTGCAAGGGATTGAACCTGGGACTTTGGAGCCTCAGGCATGACAGTCTCTTTGCATAGCCATCACATTATCTACACCTGCCCAAAACTTTTTTAAAAAGTATATTGATTGAACCTTTTGGGGCTGATGATTTTTTTTCATCTGCTACATATAATTTTTATTTATAAAAAGGAAACACTGACTAAAACCATAGGATAAGAGGGGTACAACTACACACAATTCCTGCCACCAGAACTCCACATCCCATCCCCTCCCCTGATAGCTTTCTTTCTTATTCTTTATCCCTTTGAGAGCATGGACCAAGGGGAATTATGGGGTGCAGAAGCTGATGATTTTTAAAGAAGTCTTTTGTGGGGCTAGGCAGTGGTTTACCTGTTTGAGTGCACACATTGCATTGCACATGAACCTGGGTTCAAGCCCTCAGGCCCCAATTGTAGAGAGAAATTTTTTTTATTTCTTTATTGGGGGATTAATGGTTTACAGTTGAAAGTAAAATACAATAGTTTGTACATGCATAACAGTTCCCAGTTTTCCACTTAACAATTCAACCTCCATTAGGTCCTCCTTGCAGGAGGAAATCTTCACAAATGGTGAAGCAGAGCTGCAGGTGTCTCTCTCTTTCTCCCTCTCACCTTTCAATTTCTCTCTGTCCAATCAAATTTTAAAAGTATAAAATAATTTAAAAGAAAAAAGTTTTAAAAAAGAAAAATTGTAAAAGCCTCTTTATATAAGTAACCTTGGAAATATGTTTAACTTTAGACCTCTGGATATTTGAGTCTCTGGAAGAAGATAGGATTGCTACTAATGTTAGTGCCTAGCCTGCCATTGGGAGGATATATTTATAATACCTAGCCTCTCCAAGGAAAGAAAAATCATTTAAAAACATCACTGAAGCAGATTACTGCAAGGGGAAAAAGTCCTCTTATTTAGGGGTCCTTGAGGAAATCAGATTCTTGATTATAATGATTATTTCTGAGTTTGGCTATCTGCATAAAATAACTAAAGATATTTTTTTTTTACCTCAACACTTTGTAAAGGTAATAAAACAATGAGCATGGCAAAGTTTTGTTTCTATACTAAGAACACCATCCAATTTACTGTACTTGTCAATACCCTGCCAACAACACAGGGTATGCTGGGACTTCACAACCAGAATTCCTCTTCCCTACACACTGCAAATCAGGCAATAACTGTCAACCACCAGGCACAGGGTATTTATATCTGGCTTGAACATTTTTTGTTTATATTTCAGATTATTCTTGGAAAATGCTATTTCTTACTTATCCTCTGCCTCTTCAGTTCATCCAGTCTGCAGTATTTAAGAACAAAAAACTTGGCTCTTGGATTTAACATATCATAAAAACACAAATTTTAATCCTAGATTCTGCAGGGTCTATGGTATGAATAAAGTCACCAAGTTATCTAGTGACTATCCCTCATGTGATTCCTGAACCTGCATCCCAACACAATTTGATCATGTTTCTATTGTTGTCTTATATGTTGTAACTTTTATGAAGTGACTAAAATTCTGTCTCTATATAAATATTATCTCCCAAATGAAAGTCAGATGCTGGTGCTGGTAACTGAAAAAAAAAGAAGAAGAAGAAGAGAAAGTAAAAGCATCTAAGAAAGTAATAGTCCTTAGCAGAAAATCCAGATGCTGGATACATTCAGAATGCAATGTCAAGTCTGGCTCTACCATCCCTTCTGTCTGTAAAACTGCTTCAGGATATGTTACAGCCAATTTGAAAGTTATCTGTTGAGTGAACAGTAATTTATTTCTGTATTAATCACTTAAAATTTTCAGTTACACTTAATAGGTAAAATTAATGCCATAATGGTGGGATACAAAGGGACTCCTGCTCTTGAGACATACCTTGAATAGTATATATAAAACATCAATTCTATTAGGTCTTTATCAACTAGAAGCTATAAAAGATTCCACCTTTCTTTAATCTGGTCTGCCACAAGGAGGTCATGTCTGTGATGTGGCAGCTCTCAGTTTCTCCAACCCAAGAACTCTGTCCTGATGTAGCTCTAGCATATAATCATTCTTACTTAATCAGATGATAATGAAATAGGTTACTAGGGCTGCCATAAGAAAATAGCATAGGAAACTGGAAAATGTTATACATGTACAAACTATTGTATTTACTGTTGACTATAAAACATTAATTCCCCAATAAATAAATTTAAAAAATAGCATAGACTGGGTGGCTTAAATAATAAAAATTTATTTCCTGCAGTTCTGGGGACTAGAGTCTAAGACCAGGTTTGGTGAGAACATGCTTGATTAAATCATAAGATGCATTTTTGAGACCAGTAATAGGTTCATTTATAGACACCAATTTTGTAGATAACTATTAATTCACTGATAAAAAGTAAAATAAAATCATTTTTAATTAGGGGGGGAAATGAGAACAGGTCAAGCCTTCACATATTCATACCTCTTTACCTTTTTGTTTCACACAGAGCCTTTTGTTCAAAACAGTTTTAGTAAACATGTATTCAGTATTTCTCCTGGGATAACACAGTTTCCTGGATCATGTTTGCTCTTTGGAAAATTAGTTCATATTCATTCATGTTTGGCTCTGTGGTTACTATGGATAATTTCCTAGAAACATAATGGTTTATAAAATGTTTTCATAGTGTGTTAATCATTATCCTGGTTTGTTGCCTTATCTCCTTTTGAAATATGCCTGTACATAGAATTCAGTCCTCAGAACAGATATCCAATGCATAATAAACTTTGTGGGGCATGCAAGCTTTGGGGTTCATTCCTTCAGTTGCCTTCTCAGTCAAGGCCTTTAACTTTGCCATGTTTTACACACAAATTGATAGCTCCATTCCCTACACATTGCTATACCTAGACAATAAAAATAGTATATTTCAACTCAACTGATCAATAAATATTTACTGATTTTTCTGTTGTGTGGCAAGCACAGGAAATATAAGAGTGAACCAAAAACCATCTCTGACTTCAAGGTCCATAAAGTCTAGGAAGGATTAAAACAATAGTTAGCTGTATCCAGGTTCAGGATCCCAGTCCCCACCTACAGTGGGAAAGCTTCACCAGCAGTGAAGCAAGTGCTGTAGGCATCTCTCTGTCCCTCTTCCTCTCTATCACCTCCTCCCCTCTCAATTTCTCTCTTTCTTATCAAAAAATACATAGATTAATTGCAATACAGAAGCTGTTGATAAAGGGTTGGCTCTATCATGTTTACTATCATATGGCAAACATAAGTGTACTTCTAATTGGGAGAAGATAGTTATACATCACACATATGACAAGCAATTGACATCAAATATTAATAAAGAACTGGTACAGCTCAACAACAATAATAATAATGTGGACCAAAGAACTAAACAGTTTTCTAAAGAATAGATACACATGGCCCAGAGACATATGAAGAAGTGCTCCATTTAACATATCATTAGAGAAATGCTAATTAAAACTACATTGAGAGTCCACTTCACAGTTATGAGAATGGTTTACATAAATAAAACAGGAAATTACTGGTGTTGGTGAGGTAGAGATTCAAAGAAATATGCAAGAATATTATGAACATCTATATGGAACCAAAGTTGACAACTAAGAAGAAATGGACACATTCTTAGTCATACCAACTGCCAACCTTGACACAAGAGGAATTAGATAAAATTAACAGGCTAATCACTCGTAAAGAAATTGAAACAGTAATCAAAAACCTACCCAAGAACAAAAGCCCGGGCCCTGGTGGTTATACTAATGAATTTTACAAAACATTCAAACAAGAACTAACACCCATCCTCCTCAAACTCTTCCAGAAAATAGAAGAAGAGGGAACACTCCCAAACATATTCTACAAGACTAACATCACCCTGATCCCCAAAGCATGAAAGGACACCACCAAAAAGAAAACTATAGACCTATATCCCTGATGACCATTGATGCAAAGATCCTCAACAAAATCTTGACTAATTGAATCCAACAACATATTAAGAGAATAATCCACCGAGATAAAGCGGGATTCATTCCTGGGAAACAGGGACAGTTCAACATACACAAATCAATCAATGTAATCCACTATATCAACAAAAATAAACATAAAAATCACATGATGTTATCAATTGATGCATAAAAAGCATTTAACAAGGTTCAACACCCATTTACCCATTTATGATAAAGGTCCCTTAGAAACTGGGGGTGGAGGAAAATTCCTTAATATAACAAAGGCAGCCATATATGATAAGCCCGTGGCTAACATCATAGTCAATGGGGGAAAATTGAAAGCTTTCCCTGTAAAATCAGGAACTAGACAAGGATGCCCATTCTTACCACTTTTATTCAACATAGTCCTAGAAGTTCTTGCCATCACAATCAGACAAGAAAGAGATATCAAAGGAATCCAAATCAGAAAAGATGAAGTTAAACTCTCATTATTTGCAGTTGATATGTTGGTATACCTAAAGAACCACAAAAACTCTGCCAAGAAACTACTGGAAATCAGGGGCTGGGTGGTAGTGCAGCAGGTTAAGAACACATGGCTAAACAGTTATTAAGAATCTTTGCAAAGAGACTTCCAGAGGCAGGGCTACGAGCAGCAGCTGATCTCTTTCTCTCCTCTCCTCTCCTCTCCAGGATCAACTAGGAATACCAAAGGAGACCACCTGGGACAGAAACAAGACAGGACTAGAACGACTACAGGAACCCACCAAATCACCGGTGAGTGCAAACACACGTGGCTGGTGACAGAAGAGCCTAGGGAGAGACTAAGTGGCTGCTAACAGTCCGGCGGTTTATCAGTTGAGACACCACCTCCAGTCTGTTCCACCAACAAGGGGACAGCTGAAGGGAGGAGAGGACTCCCCAGAGACTCACCAAGTACAAGTCTGAGTCTCCATGGCTACTGCCCTCAGAATCTGGAGCTGCAGCAGGGAGAGACACTGGGGGACAGAGATATAACCAGAAAACTCAGGAGAAAACCTATACCTCAGTGGCATAGCTGTGGGGCTGTGAAAGTCTCTTTGCATAACCACTGGACTAGCTCTGCCACATCCTGCCTTATCTCTTGGTCAGGTGTCAGTGATTAAGCTAAGAAGCCTACTTATAGTTTTGAAGCCCTCAGGCCCCCATAGCCTACAGAGAAGAAGAAGAAAAAAAAAAGAGGCTTTTAAATCATTGAGCTCCAACTCAGGGATTAAAAAACTATTGAAACAACTGTTAACTTCCACCACTGTGAACCCTTTAATTACCTTACTTAGACACAAGTCAATCCAGGAAATAGTGATCAGTAATCTGAAAAGTACTAAGAGAGGGAACTCATAATATATAAAATGGGCAAACCAAGAAGAAGAAATATTGGAGAAATGAACCAGGACAGAAATGGAACAGTCCAGCTAAAAGTCCCCCAAAGGGTGAAGCACAAAATAATGAGGTCAACATCCAAACATTAGCTAAAGGAAATAATCACAGGAGTGAGTAAAGAGTTTGAAAGAATTGTAATCAGAAATACAGGAACAACAAATGAGACTCTGGAAGAAAACACTAACTATCTCAAGGTTATTAGAGAGCTGAAAGCTGAAATATCTGAGCTAAGAAAACAACTAGCTGAACAAGCTAAAACAGAATCAGAACAGGGTAACAAAATAGATGAACTTCAGAAAACAGTAGAGGGAAGAGAGAATAGAATCAATGAGGCTGAAGACAGAATTAGCAAGATTGAGGATGAAATAGAGACAACTAAAAAGAAGTAAGAGATCTCAAAAAGAGATTAAGAGATGCTGAAAACAACAACAAAGACCTATGGGATGACTTCAAAATAAACAATATATGTATTATTGGCTTAGCAGAGGAAGAAAGAGAGGGAGAGGAAGAAATCATTCTTCAGACCATAATAGCTGAAAATTTCTCTAGTCTAGACAACATCAAAGACATAAAGATTCAAGAAGCCCCGAGGGTCCCAAACAGAATTAACCCAGACCTAAAGACACCAAGACACATCATATTTAGAATGGAAAAGAATAAGGATAAAGAAAGGATCCCGAAGGCTGTAAGAGAAAAACAAAGAGTCACCTACAGAGGAAAACCCACAAGATCAGCAGCAGACTTCTCCACACAAACACTACAGGCCAGAAGAGAATGGCAAGATATCTATCAAGTGCTTAATGAGAAAGGCTTTCAACCAAGAATACTATATCCTGCTAGACTGTCATTCAACTAGATGGAGGCATCAAAACCTTCTCAGACAAGCAACAGTTGAAGGAATCAACCATCACCAAGCCTGCCCTGAAAGAAGTTCTGATAGGTCTTCTATAAACAGTCAGACCATCATAAATAGGACATATAGCAGAACACTCTAAAACTCTACAAGAATGACATTAAAATATCTTCAATCTTTGATATCAATAAATGTCAATGGCCTGAATTCACCTATTAAAAGACACAGAGTAGGAAGATGGATCAGAAAACACAACCCAACAATATGCTGTCTACAGGAAACCCACCTAACTCAACAAGACAAACACAGACTTAAAGTGAAAGGATGGAAAACTATCATACAAGCCAATGGCCCACAAAAAAGGGCAGGAACAGCTATTCTCATATCTGACATGATAGACTTTAAAATAGATAAGATTTAAAAAGATAGGAATGGGCACTACTTAATGCTCAGAGGATCAGTCAATCAAGAGGACTTAACAATTATTAATATCTATGCACCCAATGAGAAGCCATCTAAACACATCAAACGTCTACTGAAAGAGCTGCAGAAATATATTAACAGCAACACAGTCATAGTAGGGGACTTCAATACCCAACTCTCTCAACTTGACAGATCATCCAGGCAGAAAATCAATAAAGACATAAGGGAGCTAAATGAAGAGATAAATAAACTAGAATTATTAGACATTTTCAGAGTCATTCATACCAAGAAACTGGAATACACATTTTACTCAAATCCACATGGGTCATTCTCAAGGATAGACCATATGTTAGGCCACAAAGACAGCATCGGCAAATTCAAGAGCATTGAAATCATCCCAAGCATCTTCTCAGACCACAGTGAAACTAAACTAACACTTAACAATCAACAAAAGATTAGTAATAGTCCCAAAATGTGGAAGCTGAACAGTACACTTCTTAACAACTTCTGGTTCAAAGAGGAAATAAAGAAATCAAAATGTTTTGAGACTTCAATGAAAATGAAGACACAAGCTATCAAAATATTTGGGAAACAGCTAAGGCAGTACTGAGAGGGAAGTTCATAGCTATACAAGCACACATTAGGAAACAAGAAAAAGGACAAATAAACAGCCTGATTGCACATCTTAAAGACATAGAAGAAGAACAACAAAGGAATCCTAAAGCAGCCAGAAGGTCAGAAATCACTAAAGTTAGGGCAGAAATAAATAACATTGAGAATAAGAAAACCATACAAAAGATCAACGAAAGTAAATGTTGGTTCTTCAAAACAGTAAACAAAATTGACAAACATTTAGCCAAACTCACAGAACAAAAAAGGGAGAAAACCCAAATAAATTGGATACTAAATCAAAAAGGAGATATCACAACAGACACTGCAGAAATTCAACATATCATGCAAGGCTTCTATGAACAACTATATGCCACCAAGCTAGAAAACCTGGAAGAAATGGTTGATTTCCTAGATACCAGTCAACTTCCAAAACTAAGTAAAGTGGAAGTGGATAACATGAACAGGCCCATCACAGCTAATGAAATTGAAACAGTTATCAAAAATCTCCCCAAAAATAAAAGTTTGGACCAGATGGTTTTACAAATGAATTCTACAAAACCTTCAAAGAAGAATTAATACCTCTACTTTTAAAAGTCTTCCAGAAGATTGAAGACACTGGAATATTCCCTTCCAGCTTCTATGAAGCCAACATCACTCTGAGACCAAAAGCAGACAGGGACACAACCAAAAAAGGAAACTACAGACAAATATCTCTGATGAACATAGATGTGAAAATATTAAACAAAATTCTAGCCAACCGGATATAGCAGTATATTAAAAAGATAGTTCATCATGACCAAGTGGGGTTTATCCCAGACATGCAAGGTTGTTTTAATATATGTAAATCAATCAATGTGATCCACCACATCAACAAAAGCAAGACCAAAAACCACATGGTCATATCAATAGATGCAGAGAAAGCCTTTGACAAAATACAACATTCCTTTATGATCAAAACACTACAAAAAAATGGGAATAGATGGAAAATTCCTCAAGATAGTGGAGTATATATATAGCAAACCTACAGCCAACATTATACTCAATGGTGAAAAACTGGAAGCATTTCCACCCAGATCAGGTATCATTACTATTCAATATACTGTTGGAAGTTCTTGCCATAGCAATCAGGCAGGAGCAAGGAATTAAAGGGATACAGATTGGTAGAGAAGAAGTCAAACTCTCCCTATTTACAGATGACATGATAGTATACAAGGAAAAACCTAAGGAATCCAGCAAGAAGCTTTTGGAAATCATCAGGCAATACAGTAAAGTGTCAGGCTACAAAATTAACATTCAAGTCATTGGCATTCCTCTATGCAAACACTAAGTTAGAAGAAACTGAAATCCAGGAATCAATTCCTTTTACTATAGCAACTAAAACAATAAAATATCTAGGAGTAAACCTAACCAAAGAAGTGAGAAACTTGTATACTGAAAATTATGAGTCACTACTCAAAGAAATTGAAAAAGACACAAAGAAGTGGAAAGATATTCCATGTCATGGGTTGGTGGCGTTAACATCACCAAAATGAATATACTACCCAGAGCCATCTACAAATTTAATGCTATCCCCATCAAGATCTCAAGCACATTTTTTAGGAGAATAGAACAAATGCTACAAATGTTTATCTGGAACCAGAAAAGACCTGGAATTGCCAAAACAATCTTCAGAAAAAAGAACAGAACTGGAGTCATCACACTCCCAGATCTCAAATTGTATTATAGGGTCATTGTCATCAAAACTGCTTGGTACTGGAACATGAATAGACACACTGACCAGTGGAATAGAATTGAGAGCCCAGAAGTGAGCACCCACACCTATGGACATCTAATCTTTGACAAAGGGGCCCAGACTATTAAATAGGAAAGCAGAGTCTCTTCAACAAATGGTGTTGGACACGTGCTGCAAAGCGAAAGACCGGCAGAAAGATACCGGTTCAAGCCCCCGGCTCCCCACCTGCAGGGGAGTCGCTTCACAGGCAGTGAAGCAGGTCTGCAGGTGTCTGTCTTTCTCTCCCCCTCTCTGTCTTCCCCTCCTCTCTCCATTTCTCTCTGTCCTATCCAAAGATGACATCAATAACAACAATAAAACAACAACAATGGCAAGAAAAGGGAAAATAAATAAAATTTAAAAAAAAAAGCAAATGGTGTTGGAAATAATGGGTTGAAACATGCAGAAGAATGAAACTGAACCACTGTATTTCACCAAATACAAAAGTAAATTCCAAGTGGGTCAAGGACTTGGATGTTAGACCACAAACTATCAGATACTTAGAAGAAAATATTGGCAGAACTCTTTTCCGCATACATTTTAAAGACATCGTCAATGAAACGAATCCAGTTACAAAGAAGACTAAGGCAAGTATAAACCTATGGGACTACATCAAATTAAAAAGCTTCTTCACAGCAAAAGAAACCACTACCCAAACCAAGAGACCACTCATAGAATGGGAACTCTTTACATGCCATACATCAGACGAGAAGTTAATAGCCAACATATATAAAGAGCTTGCCATAATCAACAACAAGAAAACAAATAACCCCATCCAAAAATGGAGGAGGACATGGACAGAATATTCACCACAGAAGAGATCCAAAAGGCAGAGAAACACATGAAAAAATGCTCCAAGTCTCTGATTTTCAGAAAAATGCAAATAAGGACAACAATGAGATACCACTTCACTCCTGTGAGAATGTCATACATCAGAAAAGGTAACAGCAGCAAATGCTGGAGAGGGTGTGGGGTCAAAGGAACCCTCCTCCACTGCTGGTGGGAATGTCAATTGGTCCAACCTCTGTGGAGAACAGTCTGGAGAACTCCCAGAAGGCTAGAAATGGACCTACCCTATCATCCTTCAATTCCTCTCCTAAGGAACCCAACACACCCATCCCAAAAGATCTGTGTACACATATGTTCTTGGCAGCACAATTTGTAAGAGCCAAAACCTGGAAGCAACCCAGGTATCCAACAACAGATGAGTGGCTGAGCAAGCTGTGGTATATACTCACAATGGAATACTACTCAGCTGTAAAAAATGGTGACTTCACCATTTTCAGCTGATCTTGGATGGACCTTGAAAAAGTCATGTTGAGTGAACTAAGTCAGAAACAGAAGGATGAATATGGGATGATCTCACTCTCAGGCTGAAGTTTTTGAAAAACAAGATCAGTAAAGAAAACAGAAGTAGAACCTGAAATGGAATTGGTGTATTGAACCAAAGTAAAAGACTCTGGGGTGGGTGGGTGGGGAGAATACAGGTCCAAGAAGGATTCAGAGGACCTAGTGGGGGTTGTATTGTTATATGGGGAACTGGAGAATGTTATGCATGTACAAACTATTATACTTACTGTTGAATGTAAAACATTAATTCCCCAATTTAAAAGAGAAAGTAAAAAAAAATCACATAATTTGTATATTATAAAATAAACTTAAAAACAGACATGTAAAACTGTAGTAAAATAATATAACAATCAGGTCATTGGAGTACTGAAAAGAATAGAAGGCAGATATGGAAAAATATTTCAAGAAATAATCACTGAAAAAATTCCCAGATTTTTAAAAAATTTCATTGGAGGATTAATGTTTTACAATTTACAGCAAATACAATAGTTTGTACATGTATAATATTTCTCATTTTTCCACACAACAATGCGAGCCCCACTAGGTCCTCTGCCATCCTGTTCCAAGACCTGAACTCCCCCACCACACACCCACCTACCCACCCGAGTCTTTTACTTTGGTGCAATACATCAGCTCCAGTTCACGTTCTGCTTGTTTTGCAACTTCTGCCTGTGAGTAAGATCATCCCATATTCATCCTTCTGTTTCTGACTTATTTCACTTAATATGATCTCTCTTCAAGACCCATCCAAAATGGGCTGAAAACAGTGAACTCACCATTTTTACTCTGAAAATGTCCAATAGTTATAGTTTATCTATCTCTTCATTTAGCTCCTATATTTATTTATTGATGTTATGCCTGGATGGTCAGTCAAGTTGAGAGTGTGGGGTGTTGAAGTCTCCTATTACTGTGTTGCTGTTAAAGTATTGCTATAGCTCATTCAGTAGATATTTAATATATTTAGATGGCCTATCCTTGGGTGCATAGATGTTGGTTGATTGATCCTCTGAGCACTAAGTAATGTCCATAACTACCTTTTCAAAATATATTTATTTATTTTTAAATATATTAATTCAATAGTGATTTATATGACTACAAATTAATAGGAGTGTACATAAACACCATTCCCACCACCAAAAGACTGTGTCCCAGGCCATTCTCCCCCCACCCTGTTAGTTAGTATACCAGCTCCCCCCGGCTTAAACACCAGTATGTCTGTATGAGATTAATTTGATCCCATTCAAAGCTGCGGTCTATTTACATAAATCACTTTTACATTTACATAAAGCACCACCTTCCCTCCAGGGCATTGGTGGTTCAGTGGTAGAATTGTCACCTGCTCCGCCCCCTCTCCTTGTCACACCCTGATCTTCCACCAGTCACTTTTCGTTCCACCCTCTCTATGTCACATCCTGTTTCCACCCTACTTGGAGAGTATAAATACAGCTGCTCTTCTGATTAAAGACACTTGGAAATTGCTTTCTGGCTCCGAGAGTTCCAGAGTGTATTATCTCCTGCGAAGTTAGTGCGGCACGAGTTCCTGATCCCTCTCCCACGCAGCAGCCTATATCGGCTCCAGTTGAGTTCTCTCCAACCCAGAGAGCACTAGCTCGGGAAGAAGCACCCTCAGGCTATCCCAGCATTTGGCGCCCAAACAGGGACACATAAGCAGCAGATTTACAAGAAGACATCCTAGATAAGTACACACCTTTTGGGTATCTGCAATATTGTGTTAAGGCACTGTGATTTTTTTCTTTCTTATTGTTTTCCTGAGATCTCTCCACCATGGAAAATATTTTCCAAATTCTGCATTCTTTTTTCTGTATACAATTTTTATATATCTGGGACATTTTTCTTGGGGCTGCACCTTATATCCTGTTGATCATCATAGCAGCTTTTAAGGGATATATAGGGCAACCTCTCAAAAGGCTTAGGGACCTAGAGGCTGAGGTCCAAGAGATAAAGGAAGTGATCGTAGAACTTAACCAGCACCTTAAAAACAAGAAGAAGCAAAGGCCTGTCATGATCCTGACCCACCCTAATTCCTCTGCATCTTGTCCTGAGGCCCCTATTTTGGCATCTTGCCCTGAGGCCCCTATTTTGGCAGACACGTGTCCGAATTCTCCTTTGGATTCCACAGCCACTTCTTCAGCCACCCCCATTTTGGCAAACACGTGTCTGGAACCTCCTGCTGTCTCCACGGCTGCTTCTTCGCCCACCCCCGTTTTCACAGACACATTTCCAAATTCTCCTGTAGCCTCCAAAACCACTTCTTCGGCCGCTTGTCCAGAAGCTACCACTTCAGTGACTCCTCCTACCGCTACACACTTATCAGAGCAAGTCCACACATTTCCAGTCAATGTCGCCCCAATAGACAAAAACCTCAGGCCTGGCATCCACTACAGACCTGAAGGAACTACGCCAGGCTATCAAGGATGACGGATTTCATGCCCCATGGACCAGGTCCATTTTACAAGGCCTGCTTCAGAACCTTAATACCCCCCAAGATTAGAGGGATGTAACTCTACACTCCCAGGCCCCCTCTTCCTGCAATGGGAGGCATTTTTTCACGACGAATGTTTACAGCAATCACGGAAAAATATTCAAAATCAGCCAGAGGGGAATTTTGATGCATTGTTTGGAACAGGCCAATTAGAAACAGGGATTCAACAGGTGGAAGCCAAGTTTCCACCTGGGTATTTTGATCAGGTATGCCTGTGTGCATTAAAATCATGGGAGCGATTAACCCATGGGAGTGGCCTCAGCCCCCATTCTCTCCCTTCAACAAGAACCTGATGAATCCCTTGCTAAATTCATTGCCAGGGTCCAGTTGAGTTTGGAAAGGAAGATTTATAATCCTGACACTCGTTTTCTCCTCCTGCGATCCATAGTCTGGGATGGAATGCTTCCGCATTTTTGACAGGCCTGTATCACTCTTCAAAACGAACACCCAGATACTTGGATTATAGCTACACAGGATCTCAGATCAAGCTCTTTTCAAGGACCTATGTTACAGGCCTATGCAGCCACCTTCCATAAGCAAAAAGGGGCTTGCTTTCAGTGCAGTCGCCAAGGGCATTGGTGTAACCAATGTCCAGAAAATAGACTGCGACCCCGCCTCCAGTCAGGGCAACCCCACCTCCAGACAGGGAACCAGAGACCACGAATGCCTTGTCCCAGATGCCAGAAAGTATTTCACTGGAGGAGAGATTGTTGGTCAAGGTTCCATAGGAACGGCACACCTCTGCCAAATGTAAACAGGGATTTAAACTAGGTGTGGGGCTTCCCTTAGCCCCGCCCCCAAGAGGGAAGGAAGCAGGTCACCTGCTTGGTGCTGTGCCCTTCTTCCACAAACAGAAGCCCAGTTTGGGACCCAACCCGTCGCTACACCCACCATGCCAAGTAACAATAACAGAGGGTGAGCAGAAGGAGGAACCCACAGTATGTGGGAACTTCCAGCATAGAAATAACCGGCTGGAGCAAGAGAACAGCTCGAATTCAGAGCCTGAGATTTTATGGACCACCCCTATTTTAGAAAGGGGTCACCCAACTATGACAGTAAAGATTGGTAATATTCCTTTTAAGTGTTTGATTGACATGGGAGCAGATAAGACAATCTTAAGACAAGCAGAGGTTCGCCAGAGTTGGAAACTCCTCCCAGGACCACGCTTACATGGTGTTGGAGGATTGACTCAGGCATTCCTCACACGAGATTCCCTTGTGTGGGAAGATCCAGAAGGAACTACCGGACGCTTTTGGCCTTTAATAGCTGATATAAGCACCAATTTATTGGGAAGAGACTTGCTGGAATCTTTAGATGTAGTGATATCCTCAGACACCTCTGCAGGACACCACACTCACTCCTGTGAGACTGCTAGACCCAACCAGCACCCCCAATACTAACTGCCACTGTTTGTAACAGAACTCCCCGCTTAGATTGGCTTTCTAATGAGTCTGTCTGGGTGGAACAGTGGCCTTTGCCTAGGGAGAAGCTAGAAATTTTAAAAGAACTCGTCCAAGAGCAGTTATCTTTGGGACACATTTGTCATTCTCAGAGCCCATGGAATACTCCAGTCTTTGTGATTAAAAAGCGCTCAGGAAAATGGCGCCTCCTCCATGATCTTCGTGCAGTTAATAAAACCATGCAGGTTTAGGGCTCCCCCCAAAGGGGTTTGACTCTTGCTTCCGCAATTCCCACAGGAATTCCAGTCATAGCTATTGATATACAGGATTGTTTTTTCTCTATTCCCTTACACCCACAAGATTGTAAACGTTTTGCTTTCTCTGTTCCTTCTATTAATAATGCCAGCCCTGCCGATAGATTTGAATGGGTGGTACTGCCACAGGGCATGGCTAATAGTCCTACTATTTGTCAAGAGGCTGTTAAATCTGCCCTTTTTCCATATATTCATAAGGGCCTTAAGGTTTTTCATTATATGGATGACAACCTATATCGGCTCCAGTTGAGTTCTCTCCAACCCAGAGAGCACTAGCTCAGGAAGAAGCACCCTCAGGCTATCCCGGCACCACCCCACCCATGCCCCATGAAGCTAAACATCCACCCTCACCCTCAACCCAGGGTTTTTACCTTGGTCCCCTAATCCAAATAAAATTTATTTATTTATTTTAAGTTCTATCGTGTCAGATATGAGCATATCTGTTCCTGCCCTTTTTTTGTGATCCATTGGCTTGTATGGTAGTTTTCCATCCTTTCATTTTGAGTTTGTGTTTGTCTTGTTAAGTGGTATTCCTGCAGACAATATATGGTTGGATTGTGTTTTCTGATTCATCTTCCTACTCTGTGCCTTTTAATAGGTGAATTCAGGCCATTGACATTTATTGATATCAAAGATTGAAGATATTTTAATGCGTTATAAATGTCTAGAGTATTCTAGTATATGACATATTTATGGTGATCTGATTATTTATAGGAAACTTTTCAGAACTTCCTTTAGGGCAGTCTAGGTGATAGTTAATTCCTTCAACTGTTGCTTGTCTGAGGTTTGTATGCCTCCATCTAGTCTGAAAGACAGTCTAGCAGGATACAGTAGTCTTGGTTGAAAGCCCATCTCATTGAGCACTCGACAGATTTCTTGCCATTCTCTTCTGGCCTGTAGTGTTTCTATGGAGAAATCTACTGCTAATCTTATGGGTTTTCCCCTGTGACTCTTTGTTTTTCTCGTGCAGCCTTCAGGATCCTTTCTTTATCCTTATTCCTTTTCATTCTAAATATGATGTGTCTTGGTGTCTTTAAGTCTGGGTTAATTCTGTTTGGGACCCTCTGGGCTTCTTGAATCTTTATGTCTTTGATGTTGTCTAGACTAAGGAAGTTCTCATCTATTATGTCCTGTAAAATGCTTTCTTCCCCTCCCTCTCTTTCTTCCCCTGATAGGCCTATAATATGTATATTATTTATTTTGCTGTTATCCCATATGTCTCTGTTGTTGTTTTCAGTATCTCTTAATCTCTTTTGAGATCTTACCTCTTAGTTTTCTCTACTTCATCCTCAATCTTGCTAATTCTGTTTTCTACCTCATTTATTCTAGTCTCTCTCCCTTCTGTTGTTTTCTGTAGCTCAGCTATTTTGTTACCCTGTTCTGATCCTGTACTAGCTTGTTCAGCTAGTTGTGCTCTTAGCTCAGCTATTTCAGCTTTCAGCTCTCTAGTTACCTGGATAGTTTGTGCTTTCAGAGTCTCACTTGTGGTTTCTGCATTTCTGATGACAATTCTTTCAGACTCTTTCCTCACTCCTGTGACTAATTCCTCAGCTAGTGTGTGGATGTTAATTTCATTCTTCTGTGCTTCTACCCTTGGGGGGATTTTAGCTGGAATTTTGTCCTGGTCCATTTATCCAATGTTTCTTCTTGGTTTAATCATTATTATAGTGTATTATGAGGTCCTTCTCTCAGTAGTTTTCAGACCACTGATAACTCTTGCCTGGATTGACTTGTATCTAAGTTAGTCACTTAAAGAGTTCACAGTGTGGAAATTAACAGTTGTTTCAGTGTTCTCTCAATCCCTGAGTTGAAGCACAGTGGCTGTTAAAACTTCTTTTTTTCTTTTTCTTCCCTGTAGGCTATGGTAACCACTAACATCTGAGAGAAAATTCTGTTAGAAAGGGTATGAGAATAAAGTAATGAGAGATGAGGAACCATTATTGATAATGCTTGGAAATACAATGCTTTGCATTATTTTTTTCCATTTCATATCAGAGACAGATGATAGAGAGGGAGAGACACCACAGCACAGCTCTACCACCTGTGAAATCCTCCTGATGTCATGGTGCTCTGACATGATTCCAAAGCTCAAGAACAGGCTTCCCAACACAACAGGTGGACACTATTAGCTAAGATATCTCCTGGCCCTTTGTATTATTACTTAAAAAAAAAAACCCAAGCATGGGAAGTAACATGGAGATTTACATAACAAACATTCATGTCTACGGCACCAGAGTTACCAAGGTCAGTCCAGGGCATAACATAAGCCAGAGCTGAGTAGCAATCCAGCAAAATAGTAGCTCACTTGGATAATGCACTGCTTTTTCATGTGCACAAACCAGGTTTGAGGCCAGTGTACACCACATTAAAGGAAGTTTCAGTGCTATGTTACTTTAATTCTCTCTTTGCTTTTATCACTGAAAAAAAAGGAAGAAAGGAACAAAAGAAGGGAGGAAAAAAGGGAGGGTAGGAAAAAAAGGAGAGAAGAAGAGAGGGCAATAGAGTTGAGTAGTACTCTGACTAAAAAATAATAATTCCCTGTGGCTCTTATTAATAAATTATAGAAATTGAGGGGATAATAACAAAAGGTTACTTCAGCCATAGGTTGGTTGGTTGGTAACCTTGGTCTCTTTCAGTCATTTCACCTTTTCTTTTGTAGAAATGTTATTTATGACAATACTCTTCAAGTAAATAGCAAATGGAATGGGGTCAGGTTGTGGCGCACCTGGTTGAGCGCACATGTAGCAACGCTCAAGGACCCAGGTTCAAGCCCCCATCCCAACCTGCAGGGGGAAAGCTTTGCAAGTGGTGAGGCAGTGCTACAGGTTTCTTTCTGTCTCTTTTCCTCTCTGTATCCCCCTTCCTCTCAACTGCTGGTTGTCTCTACCCAATAAATAAATAAAGATGATTTTAAAAATTTAAAAATTAGGAGGGGCAGATGGTAGCGCAGTGGGTTAATTGCACATGTCACTAAGTGCAAGGACGGGCCTAAGGATGGGGGAAGATGTCTCTTCACAAGCACAGGTCACTTCACAAGTGGTGAAGTAGGTCTGCCCATGTCTATCTTTCCTCCTCTCTGTCTTTCCTTCCTATCTCAATTTCTCTCTGTCCTATACAACAATAGCAACAACAAAAATAACAACAACAAGGGCAACAAAAATTGGCAATTTTTTAATAGTAAATGGAATTAAACACATCTCCCTTTGTTGGTATGCATGAGACCCCTTCTGTTTCATTTGGTTTAAATCCCCCCCTGCTTAACACCATTCTATTTACATAACCACTTCATTCTATTTACATAACCACTGTTAACAAGTTCCACCCTCCCTCCAGGGCATTTGTGGTTCAGTGATAGGATTCTCGCCTAATCTGCCCCCTCTTTGTCACACTCTGATTTTCACCAGTCACTTTTCTCTCCACCCTCTCTATGTCACATTTGTTTCCACCTTACTTGGCAAGTATATATAAAGACAGCATTGTGAGTTTTACGGTACAGTACCTTGAGTTTAGCTTAGCTCGTCTTAGATTGTGCTGCGTCCTGCATGAATAAAGAGATACTGTGTACAATCCAACCATGAGTCCCTGGTCGTCTGTTACCCGCCCGTGAAGCCATCCCAT
Organism: Erinaceus europaeus; assembly: GCF_950295315.1. Lineage (NCBI taxonomy): Eukaryota > Metazoa > Chordata > Mammalia > Eulipotyphla > Erinaceidae > Erinaceus > Erinaceus europaeus. The sequence continues at coordinate 56,218,931 of NC_080173.1, read as the reverse complement.
TGAAAACAACATAACCTGTCGAAAACAACACACAGCTTAGCTTGGTAGAGATTGTGCTGCATCCTGCATGAATAAAGAGATACTGCCTACAGCTCAACCATGAGTCCCTGGTCATCTGTTACCTGCCCGTGAAGCCAGCCCGGCGAAAACAACCTAACCCATCGAAAACAACATCCCTTTTCCATCTTTATAAAGTAATGATTATATATTTTCCTGGCACAAAAAGTTATTGTAAATTACTCTTGTCTTTTTGGTGGCAGATAATAGATTTTAAACACACACAGTTTGACCTTTGCTTTTAACCAGAAGCATCCTGCTAATAAACATAATTTGTAAATACTTTCTCCGTTCTGATTCATTATTTACATCTATAACATACTATTATGACCAGAACATTTAGCAATGTAATTATACAATTTTGGTAATTAACATATATCAGGAACTCACTGTTTTCATAAGACCAGACTTTAAATATGATGGAGGTTTTTTCTTTTCTTTATTTACCTGATTATTCCATCATTATCATAAAGTCATTTTTAAAGGTCCTCCAGTGACCGCAATATGCACCCAGGGGCTAAGACTGGTTGCCTAAGGTCATCTGATATTTAAATGTGGTCCCTTAAAAAAAAAAAAAAAGAATCCAGATCTGACTGCAAACAAACCCAAAGTAGGCAGCACAAAATTGATCCAAAAGCAGAAAAAGAATCCTGTTCCTAATCCAGGCTACAGTGGGAGAAAGGAGTCGCCTCTGAGATGCCTATGATTATGAAAGACCACTTACTTAAATTTTCTAGGCTGTTCCATCTCTTGCATAAGGTTTTATTTGGTGTTTGTTTATTAGACAGAGAGACATCTGCAGACCTGTTTCACTGCTTAAGAAGCTTCTCCCTGCAGGTGGGGACTGGACACTTGAACCTGTGTCCTTGTGCATTATGAAATTGTGGTCACCCAGGTGCACCACCATCTGGTTCCCTGCATAATATCTTTAATTGACCTTGGTCCCCAGAGCACACCAAGAAACAATTAGACCAGGGAAACCACAATCCAGGTTTACTGTTTAACTCAATCTTCTGCCCAATTCAATCAAAGAAATTTTCCCACAAGATTTATATATGTCTATCCCCAGCTCCCAAATAGCTTCAGGAAGACTCCTGCACCCTAAACACTGGACATTCTTATTAAGTCTTACTCTTAAAGAATTGACTACTGTACAGGATATACTCGTAAGTCAGACAGACTCAGACATGAACATTCTAGATTTCTTGCCATAACAGTTGCCAGCCCCAGCTTTCCCCAGGCTTCCCTGTAGAATTTAATGTCAAGTCCAATGTCCTTTCCGTGGTGTATGGATTAACTCTTCTAAGGGTAAATTCTGAAGGGTTAATTTTTTGCATATACAATGATAAGATTAGATCTAATCTCTTAGTTACTTCCACGTATATGATACAGTCTGTAGTGGTAGCAATAGGTACTATGCTATGCATTACACTCCCTGAACTAATTGATCTTATAATTGGAGGTTTGTAATCTCTGAAAACTATCTTCCATTTCCTCAATCCCACAGTCCTGGGCAATCACCAATCTACTCTCTGTTTTCTATGAATTAAGGACTTTTAGATTCCTCAAAAACTGAGATCATTCATCTATATTGTCATAAAGGGGCAAAACATACTCTTTTTATGACTATTTAATATTCCATAATGTAGTATAAGTACATTTTGTAGATATATCATTTATATGTGCTATCTTTTCTTTATTCACTATCCTCTATGTGCCAGGTTAGCATGGGGGTGCCTCTTCCTGGGTGTGTACTCTCTGGGTTGGAGAGAACTCGACTGGAGCCATCCTGGACTGCTACTCACTCAGCGACATGAGGGAGATGACTCAGAAACCAAACACATGGTGCAAGGCAATGCAATATCTTTATTGATCAGAGAGCCCAGGCTTTTTAAAAGGCAGACCCGGAAGCGGCAAGTTGGAAACAGAAATTGTTAGGAAAGGGGCGGAGAAAGGCAAAAGGGGCTGGAAAGGTAGAAACTTCCTTAGCAACTGTTGTGAGGGTTTTAACTGGTAGGATTAATATTACCCTGCAGGCAGGGAGGGCCTCAAGGGTAGAAAGAAGATAGATCAAAGGAATGGAATGGGTGGGGATCTTTCAAGCAAAACAATGATTATGTAGATAGGCCATAGTATCGGGAATGCAGGGTGTTTTGTGAGTCCTGCCAAGCTCAACCACATCTGCACAATTTCCCAACAACTATGGACACTTAAGTTGTTTCTGTCTCTTGCTATTGAAAATTCCTATTGCAGTGGCCCTGGAAGTGCAGATATCCACTCAAGATAGTACTTTTATTTCTTTTTTTGATAAATTTACCAACTAATAGTTGTGCTTTTGAAGGTATAAGCACCTCTTCCTATCTTTATAGATCAGTTTTGGCAAGCAAAGACATTCTTCTATCAGTTCCCCAGGATTATAGGATTACCTTCAGAATCACAGGTATGCTAGTTTGTGGTTGAGTTACAAGGCTGAGGTTCTTTCAGAATCTCTGGCATTTGCAGATGGAAATTATTCTATTGAGGCCTAGCCTGGCAAGATTGCTAGCAGACTGAGTCAGCCTCCATTCCCCTGCACCTCTCTAGCATCTAGGTTCCTGATGTTACAGAATATTATGAAGATCCAGTAGATGTGTGACTCTTGGAAATTCAGAGTTCACTAGATGGATGGAAATAACTATTATTTCATCACTTTGCCTTTTCAAATACATACATATGCAAACACATTGGACATTTACTGATATACTATATGAACTAATAGATTTTTGGATAGAATAGAATTGCCCTGGAGCATCAAATACTTTTCATCTCAAGAACTCCTACTCAATTAGCATTAGATTCATAGGAAGCTATCTAAAGAAGCATTCTGAGACCATCTCTGGACTCGACTAGAAATTTTATCTTGATTTATTAGCAATGTCTTCCATGGAGGCAGTAGCAGAATGTCTGCCAAATATCTGCAGATATTTTACTCCAAAGTAGTAAGTTACATTTTTCATTAAGTAACATAAAATAAACATAAGCTTGAGTTTATCAAATAGAAATTGGGTCTGATCTGTTGCATTACAGAATACTTCTCCGCTGTGAAATGTTTTTACATGGAAGATACCAAGTTTTAGTAAATTAAAGGACTGATTGCAGATCATTCACTACTTGACAGTGAAACCTGGTAGAACATCATTAGGAGCTCTCACTAAATGGTCATCAAAGAGAAATAAGTGATTGCATAAATGAGCAGTGAAATAAGACACAGTTATAAAAATTCCATTTACTCTGATCTTTTCAAAAATGTGGCTCCTGGGGAGATAAATATATTCTCAAATTTCAAAGGGGAAAAAGTGAGGCATGCTATCTTATTTTTAGGTCTTCATAAGGTGTAGAAGTGAGGCTTTCTGGTATACATGACTTATGAAGTTAAACATTCACCTAAAAATGAAAGGCAAGAGATTTAAAGGCTAATACTTTTGGGCCAGCAATATTTGCTTAAGTTGATGAATTAGCCTAAAGGTGCATGAAAGACATAGTGCCCAGCTCCTGGAAAACAAAAACTTCCAGTTGACTTTTTTTTTTAGTTATTTTTATTTATTTATTAGTGGATAGAGACCAACAGAAATTGAGAGGAGTAGGGGAGGTAAGAGGGAAAGAGACAGACACCTGCATCTCTACTTCATTTGTAAAGCTTTCCCCCTACAGGTGGGGACCAGGGGCTTGAACCCAGGTCCTTGCACACTATAATGTGTGTGTGCTTAACCAGGTATAACACCGCCTGGCCCCTTCACAGGTAACTTTTCAAATTGTAACTGGGATATGATGAGACATGATGAACTAGTCTATTGAGGAAGGATATCCAGGGACTAGGACATGATAGAGATGAGCTTCCCAGGAAGGAGTTAGAAAGAGGGAAGGAGAAGACTCTGGCATTGAAGACTCAATACAGCAGACTTCACACTGAGCTCTGTGATTGCTGGACTGATATAATGGTTTTAGACCCTGGACTGATGAGGCAAGAGTTCTCAGAGAGTGAAAGGAACTCTTCTTGTTTTCAGAGAAAAAGATAGTCAGCTACCTGCAGGCTTTCTGAATGACTGCCTTTCTGGCTGGTTTAATGCCATGTCACTGATCTGGGGATCTACAGCACTGTGCTACTTGACTTAGGATTAAAGGGTGGGTGGGACTTGGCTATCAGAGTGGCATATTTGTTCCCAGTGGGCACTCAGAACAAGCTTAATGCCCCTGATCAAGTCAGCTTCTCACTTTCACCTTTGGAATCTTCAACACAATCTTGCAACTATGACACCCTGGAAAAACAAAGATCCCCAACAATATACAGACAGGCGAGTTTCAGTTCTATTAAAGTAAAAGAAACAAAGTTAACAATTTTGTAGAATACAAGAGACAGCTTATAAGCTTCAGGCAGTAACACTGAATTGCGGTTTCCACATGCACAGAGTTCATTTGATCTTGTAGACCACTTTTTATTAATAAAAAAGGGGGGAAGATAGGATATTGGTTATGCAGAAAAACCTTCAGGCCTGTGGCAACGAAGGTTCCAGGTTCAAATCCTGGCTTTGCCAGAAGTCAGAGTTGAGCAGAGCTCAAGCAAGAAATAACAACAACAATAATATTAGTAAAAGAAGACAAGACAAAATTGTATCAATAAACCTTATAGACTAAAACTATATATCTTTGTCAAGTGACTGCCTTAGAACATATATTTTTCATTGTTTAAACTGTGTAAATTACAAACCTGCAAGAAGCATGGGGGATAATGATGTTGCTGGTGTAACCTTAACTTGGTTCATGCTAATAGGTGTCTCTCTCATTTTGCAAATTATAACCTGTAAAATGATGACATGCTTGGAAAGCAGTGGTGGGGACTTGTGAAGCTTAGCACCAAGAGTTGGAAAATGTCCATTAGAAACTATCACAGGCAGATTTATGATGGCATTAGACTATATGCATATGGCGTTAATTATACCCTCTGAGTTTTGCTAGATTGCAGACCTAGACAGTGTGTCAGGCGGTAACACCCATTCACAATGTCTCTCAGCCACTTACAAGTGACATTTTGACATCTTTGTTAAAGACAGTTTGTACACTAGAAGCCCCCAGGCCTGGGTCCAGGGAATGGAAAAGTTAAATGTTCCATCTTCTGTCTGGTGAGCAGTCAGGTGAAGCTAAGCTAACAAAGAGAAAGAGTGACTTCTCCCACCAAAAAGATGCCTCAAGATTGAAGGGAAGAATGAATAAAGACCAAGAGGCTGGAAGCAGCAGTATGGAAGAAAAGAGAAGGAATTTAAAATGCTTTAGCTAAGGCAAAGGGAGAACTGGGGAAGGAAACAAAAGAAAGAATGTTCATGTTTACTCGACTATCTTTGAATATTGATCTTCATGGATGGAAGGATCCTGAAGCTTCCAATCTACCCTTTATTTGGTTATTTTATTTGCCAGAGCACTGCTCAACCCTGCTTGATGCTGACACTAGAGATTTAGCTTGGGACCATCAAGCCTCAAATATGAAAGCCTATTGTTTAAATCATTATGTTTTAAATAGCTCCCAACCCTTTATCTTTAAGCCCTGATGCAGCATCTTATAAAAAAAAAGCATCTAAACCTCTGACCAACCACAACGCTAAAAACTTACTACCTCAATCTGTCTTTGAGCAAATCTGATAGCCAGCAAGTTCATCTTTCAGTGTCAGTCACAGGCTGTATCCCTGTGACTGACAGTTGCTAGAGGAAATAGGACTAGAACTTCTGCTCCTTCAGGGAACTTAAAGAATTTATTCCTGGGGGCCAGGCAGTGTCGCACCTGGTTGAGTGCACGCATTACCATGTGCAAGGACCCAGGTTTAATAACCCCTCACCCAGCCAGTAGGAAGGAAGCTTCACAAGCAATGAAGCAAGTCTGTATGTGTCTTTCTCCCTCTCTAGTTCCCCTATCTTTCTCAGTTTCTCTCTGCCCTATATAGTAAAAAAGAAAGGAAAGGGAGGGGAAAAGTGGCCACCAGGAGTTGTGAATTTGTAGTGCTGGCACAAAGCCCCTGCAAAAACCCATGTGTCAAGAAAAAAGAAAAAAGAAAGAAAGAAACAAATGTTTCTCTCAAACTAGCTCTATTCAATTTCACAGATAATGGTCTCTGATCCACTGGAACCTCTTCATTAAAAGCAGAAAAGAAAAAAATGCAGCAATGCAAAATAAATGCATGGAAGAAGTCATTGATAATAAGATAATAGTAAATACTAAAGGCTAAATTGCCTTTAAAATATAAACTCATAGGAGTATAATGTAAAATAAACTTGTATTAAGGATACAAGTAACTACTATCAAGTAGTTTTATGTAGTTTCTTTTTTATGTAACTATTATCAAGTGAAGAAACCAGTAACTAGTTAAAAGAACAATTTTCCCCCATTTTGGGGAGGTTAATGACTTACATAATAGTTGTCTATACACGGGCACAATTTCCCAGCTCTGCAAGATGGGTACATTTGCCACAGCGGGAAACTTCCTTAACCTTTTTGAATTTTGACTATTTCTTTCCATTAGACTGTTAAAAAAGACAGAACAGGCTTTATACTCTTGACAAATTATATAGAGAAACTGGGGCAAGTTGTGACAATCCGGGCCTCTCGCTAGCTCTTTCCCAATAATTCCTAGCATTGCTTTATTGGACTTCTCTACATGGTTCTGTATGGAAGAAATTTTCACTTTAACAGAAAAGTAAGCATTGTTTATAGCCTATAAACAACGTTTTTGTGCCTGTTTTGTGTTGAATTATGCACTCCTTCAAATTGCCCACAACTTGACTTTGGACTTTGCCTCATACCACGTTTATATCCAAATGGTGCTCCAGTCTGACTCTCCCTCTTTATCTTCACTCATATGAATAAAATAGTAAAAAAAAAAAAAAAAAAAAAAAAGAACAGCATCAGTTCTAGAAACTGAAATTCCAAAGTCACATTGTGGGCAATGTTTGTTTCCTTCTGATGCTCTATGCATTTCACCTGGTTTTTGGTGATTTTCTGACTATCTTTGGCCATAGAAGTATCACTCTATCACTGTGTCACTGTGTTACTTTTCACATAGTGGTGTGTGTGTTTGTGTGTATGTGTGTGTGTCCAAATTTCACCTTTTAAAAATAACACCAGGACACCCATGATATTGGATCCTAGCCTACTCTAGCATAATAACCTCATCCTAACTGATCACATCTGTAAGGACCTTACTTCCAAGCAAGTTCCATCTGATACAGTGGAGGGCTAGGATTTCAGCCTATGAATTTGAAGGAGTGCATAATTCAACACAAAACAGGCACAACGCCCCCCATCAAATCAGAATTAAATAATCTGAAAGAACATGCTATAAACAATTCCTACTTTTCTGTTAAAGTGAAAATTTCTTCCATACAGATAGATCCATGTAGAGAAGTCCAATAAAGCAATGCTAGGAATTACTGGCAAAGAGCTAGCAAGAGGCCCGGATCTTCACAACTTGCCCCAGTTTCTCTATATAATTTGTCAGGAGTATAAAGCCTGTTCTGTAAGTCTTTTTAACAACCTAATAGAAAGAAATAGTCAGAATTCAAAAAGGTTAAGAAAGTTTCCCACTGCTGCAAATGTACCCATCTCCCTTAAGTCTTTGCCTATTAAACTCATTTTTAATGGAAGCTGATTGAGATGAGTTGAAAACAGAAATCTTGTGAGACTGGTGGTTCAGTGTTAAGAGCATAGGACTTAAATGTGTGAGGCCCTAGGCTTGGGCACCATCACATCTGCCAGAGTAGGGTGCATTTTGCTCTCTCTCCCTGTCTCTCTCTCTCTCTGTCTCTCTCTGTGTCTCTCTGTCTCTCACTCTCTCTCTCTCTCTCTTCTTCCCTCCCTTCTTTTCTCCTCTCTTCCCTGTCGCTCAACAAATATTTTTAAAAGGCAACAGGAATCTTTGTCATGAGCAGTAATTTTTTTTTCCAGATTACTGCTTAGCTCTGGTTTATGATGGTACTGAGGATTGAACCTAGAACCTTTGATGGCTCAGGCATGAAAGTCTTTTTGCACAACCATTATGCTATCTCCCTCAGCCCAGCAATGACTCATTTATTGACCTGGCCAGCGGGGCGAGAACAGGGGCTAGGAACCCTGGGACCTGGAATGAAAAGGACAGGAGACACAAAGAATGACAGCAAGACAGGATTCTGATCAAGCTGTAAAATTTTATTGTGTTCACAGGCATTATAAGGCTTTGGGGAAGGGGGGTTGCAAGAGGAGAAGGAGGAGGAGGAGCAATTATCAGGGTTGAATGTCCCTTGCAACATACATAGCCAAACCTATGTCTATTAACTATAACTATGTGGTGTGTCACTTGCTTTCTGGTAAAACTATGTCTATTAACTATAACAATGTGGTGTGTCACTTGTTTTCTGGTAAATGGCCTACCTGCAAGGAAATAGAAACTTATCTTAAGGGCTATCATTGTTTCAAAGGCTTATCTTCTATCAAGCAGAGAAGGGCTCTTGGCATCTCCTCCTTTCTTTTCAATTTAACTGAGGCAGGCAATTTGAGGGTGAGGGTTAGAGACCTTAACAGCAGATTTTGTGGGCATTAACCAGAGGGGTGAAGTATTGACCTGATTCCTCCCATGGGATATGTATAGAACCAATCTTCCCGCATCTTACAAGGCTCTTGGTGTCTTTTGGGGAGGGGAGGGAGAGCCACGGTTTCCAGGGTGAAGAGAACTTCAAGGCACAAAATTTTTATTGCTGACACCAACCTCCATGCAAATGAGGTTTGCTTCACGGGGGACTCAGAGGCAGACTATATAGGGTCCTCCCCCTGCAGTGCTTAGCCTCACACCCCTTACTGGTGTCTTTGCCCTGCCAAGGTTGGATGCTTCAATGCATAAATCTGAGTTTTATGCCATCCATAAAAGAGGTCTGTCACCCTCAGTTTCAGCCAGGCCTCTGTCAGCCAAATCAAGTCTATGATAATGTATTTGTAAGGGTTTTGATGCCAAGGAGTCAATTTGCTGTTTTATAAAATCAGTAATCTTACTGAAAATAAAGGGTCCTAAGGTAATCATTAACAAAATACTAATCAGGGGTCCCATAAGGGGCATCAAAGTGTCCTAGTGCGCCACCAGCAAGTCAAAGGGAAGCAGTCAGTGGATGTGATGTCCAGGGGAAGAAACACAGCACGTCTAGTCCTCTGGTGGTCGTCAGTGCCAACTGATGAAATTTTTCTTCTTCATAGAGGGTCAGCTGTGGAACAAGCAAAACTAGGAAGCAAGGACCAGGTAGAGAAGAATTGACATGAAAATATAGGATGGTGTTGTACCAAAACACAGAGGAGGTGCATACACATTAGGTGAGGTTCCTTGAACATGAGGAATATTTTGAGAAAAGTGAGCAGTCAATGAACATGCAAAGATGAAGTCAGCAGTGGTAGGTCATCAGAAAGAGAAGACTTGGATAGGCTGGTGTGGTTAGCTGGAGTATATACTGCCATGGCGTCCTTTGTGGTAAGGACTTGCCAACAGGGACTCTGTGGATTTTGTAAGAGCAATAATGTCATCCACCATAATAAAAGGAAAACAAACATGGACATCCAGTGTTGAAAAAAGAGAAAGAAGGAATATGTCTCTGTGACTGGAAAAGTGGGTGGCTTTGTCAATGAGATACAATAAATGGACAATTAGAATTTTTGTAAATATTAATAAATAATAATATTTAATAAAGGTTTAGTATAGTTACTTCATTGACACTTTAGCCAACTGAATACTGGGGGGTGCATTCCCCTTCTTTTTTTATTAATTGAGCTTAATGGTTTTAGTTTTTCTTGTTTGAGCTGTAGCCCACATAAATTTGGAAAAAATACCAACTGAGAAAAAAAAAGTTTTTGTTTACTAAATATGGGCAGGTGAATTACATCAATCTGCCAGAGAGCATTGGCTTTTATCAATGGAGATTAATCTTAAAAGTCTGAATAGCAGGATCTTAATTAAACAATGCAGGAGCCAGTAAAGTGCTCTCACTATGGCAGGTCAAGCGTTAAAATTTTAAGAGGCTTGTAAAAAAATGAGAAAAATTTTAGGATATGAGTCATCATACACCCATAAATAAAAAAAGAAAATGTTTAGTTTTAAATCTTACCATATGAGCAGTCAGTTCTTCATGTGCAGATGTACCTATAATTATTTACTTAGGGAGAGAACTTGTACCAACTTAATTGATGATCTAATGGTTAGAATTGGCTTGAGGTCTTTCATATGATTTTAGAAGGCTCTTTATTAAAATATACCAATATGTCATAGAAAGTCAATACCCAATGTGTTGACATCATAAAATGTTTACCATTTTTTAGCATTATTTTCAACTGATCAAACAGTTTAAGCACACTATTATAACTTTAGTTTACTAAGATCTTTACTCATCACAAAGCTATCATGAATAAGTAGATATAAAACTCTTAATAGATTTTGCTCCTTAGAACTCTAATATGGCAACTTAAAAGGCTAAAATAAAACTTATAGCTTAAATGTTTAAAATACTAATTTTGTTAAATCAGGATTTGACAAAACAAATCTTTTATCAGACCAGAAGCACCATGTATTACCTTAATTTATCAAGAATAAACCTCTGACAGTGTCTTAAAACAAGCCAGATAATTTTTTACTCTCTAAAAGAACTGATTAAAGTTTGACATGTAGAATCTGTACTTTTCAGAAGACAATTATTTGATAATAATTTTTGTAGTCTTTCTAAATAGGGGAGTTATCTCAGTAACAACTTTATCAGAAGGAGTCACTGTAAAAGCAAAAGTAACTAGCTCATGAGTAAGATAAAAAAATCTCTTACCAAGTTTTAAAATAAAAGTTTTAACCAGAGCATTTTTGTCTATATCAGACATAAAACTCTCTTAACTTTTTACCTAGTTTCTCTTATGTTTTAATATCTAAAGTTCTTCCTCAGGGAAAACCAGGGGCATACTTTTTGAATAAAATGTAAAAAGGTTAGCTAAAACATCTATACAGCTCTAAATTAGGCTGTCTCATATTTATTTGATAAGTTTTATCTGGAAAAAAATTTTTACATATCTTATTTAAATTAAACCTCAGTTATCAGAGCAAAAGCCTTTGGCATGTAAATAATCAACATAACCATTGTGTTATCTTTTACTAACCCAAGCCAGTTTTGCCTGTTTAGTTGAGAAAGTATTTTAAAACCTTTTTATTTTTGAGTCACTTAAACAATTCTAAGTAAAATGTTAAACTTTGTTAGGATCTTTGCTTATCACAAAGCTATCACACCCTGAGGGCAGCTATGAACAAGGGTGGGTACACAACTTAATTGATCTTTCACTTTGATTTGGATAGGTAACTTAAAAAGCTAAGATAAACCTTATAGCTGAAATGTTCAAAATAAATTTTTACTGTTAACATTTCTTTTAGATGACCATTTTACACTAAATAATTTTGTTGAATCACATCTGCCAAATGAAAAATTTTATCAGGCCAGGAATAGCACGTTTAACCCTTTTTTCCTGGCAAGGCCACTGCTCTACCCAGACTGGGTTATTAGAAAGTCAGTCAAACATGGAATCTGTTACAAATAGTGGCAGTTGGTATTGGGGTGCTGTTAAGGTTTAGAATTTTCACAAGAGTGAGAGAGACTGCAGAGGCGTTTTACCATGCCTAGAGATCTCAGAAAATCTTTTAACTAATGAATTGATGCTGATATTAGCTATTAGAAGGATGAAACTGTCCTATATTTTACTCTGGTAAAGGTGTGCCAACTCTATGAGTCAGGATCTTTAAAACCACATTTAGCTTAACTAAATCTTATTTAAAACTTAAAACAAACTTTAGTTATTTAGGGTTTAACACACATTAATGAAAACAAGGTTAGCACATAGACTTAAAACAGACATTCTTGGTGAAAAGAAAAATTTTCCCTTTGAAAAGCGGCTTTTGGATTTCTAACTCACAGCCACTCCACCCACCCCACCCCCGCCCAGGGCGTTTGTAGCTTGGGGGATGATTGACTGAAGTCTTTGCCAATCTGTGGAGCAGGAGCTCTGTGCTGTGATTGGCTGTGCGGATGGAACAGGCGGGCTTAGTTTACCGCCACGCATGGAGAAGTGCGGTGAAAAATCTTTGAAAGTTCTTTTTCTGGGCTAAGGTACATTGTACAGTTTTAAAGAAACAAACCATTAAATTTCTATCAAAAGTGTGTACTGGTTCTCTGATTAATTGCTTTTAAGTTAAAGAGAACATCTTGTTTGATTGATTTCATTCTTTCTTTAAAGAATAGCTTGCTAGCCAGATAAGATCTCACTCAGAATTGGTTTAACGCTTTCTGAGAGCTATGGGGGAAGCCAGAGGGAAAAAGCTGGATCTTTTTTGGCTGGCTAGTTTTAAGATAATGCCAAATCAAGAGCCCACAGTTCTTTAACTAATTGTAAATGCTCTCATTTTTTTTTCTACTAATTTTCTAAGGGAAGCTGTTTTTTGTACTAGTTGAGTTTTAGCCTTGGTGGTATAGTCAGTAATATCAGCCAAGTCGAGGACCAGAGCACAAAACGGAGGGGTGGTGGCATAAGGAGGCGGTCTGGACAAGGAAGAGCGTAGGGGTGGCTGGTCAGGATTATGATATTTGGCCATCTCTTCATCAAGGGATAAGGCCTCTTCAAGAGAAAGACAATCATCAGGCCCTTCTTTGGCGGGGGGGTCTTAAGGTTGTCAAAGAGGGGTAAGTCTTAACAGGAGGAGACTTAGCAGGCGCCATTTCAATTGTGGCGGACTCAGGGGTAGGGTCTCCTGAATCAGGCATGGGAATAGAGACAGACTCACAAACAGAAGGTTATCTCTTAAACAGTTTCCTACTCTGGCCCATCTTTTTTCATCAGTAGTCCCTTCTAAGGGGAGCCACAAACATCACTCACAAAATTAAAAAAAAAACTTCTTGAGATCCTTTTTCTTAACCCTTACTCCTCGTGTCTTGAGGGACTCCCTGAGTCCTTTAATAAATAAATCTTGTTTGCTAAATGCCTGTTCCATGGTAGTGCTTACCTTGTGCTGCTGTGACACTCCTCCAGATCTGACTAATAGCCGGGCAGTTCCGTGATGATCAATGCGAGCCAGTGTGTGACCTGCTAGGCCACGGTGGCTCAGTGAATTCGGATAGGCCTATCCTCTCTAGCAGCGGCATTCCAAAGGTCTCCAGAAGGCTTCTTCGCTCCACGTTCGAGCACCAGATGCCCCGGCCAGCGGGGCGAGAACAGGGGCTAGGAACCCTGGGACCTGGAATGAAAGGGACAGGAGACACAAAGAATGACAGCAAGACGGGATTCTGATCAAGCTGTAAAATTTTATTGTGTTCACAGGCATTATAAGGCTTTGGGGAAGGGGGGTTGCAAGAGGAGAAGGAGGAGGGGGAGCAATTATCAGGGTTGAATGTCCCTTGCAACATACATAGCCAAAACTATGTCTATTAACTATAACTATGTGGTGTGTCACTTGTTTTCTGGTAAAACTATGTCTATTAACTATAACAATGTGGTGTGTCACTTGTTTTCTGGTAAATGGCCTACCTGCGAGGAAATAGAAACTTATCTCAAGGGCTTTCATTGTTTCAAAGGTTTATATTCTATCAAGCAGAGAATGGCTCTTGGCAATTTATAGAATGCCTTTTAAAGAAATTCTCACGACCTTGTGAGGTTAAGTACTTTGATTCCCATTTAATAAGTGAAAGAGATGAAATTCAAAGATTATCAAAAAACTCCTTTAATGAATATATATAATTATTATATCTTTATTCATCTTATCATTTGGCTTTCTTTTTCCCTTAGCCTTAATTTCCTTGTGGAGTACTGAAACTTATTAATATATGCTTATTTGTGGCATGTACAAAAGCTTTATAAAAATAGAGCAAGGAGGGAGTTGGGCAGTAGCGCAGCAGGTTTAGCACAGGTGGCACAAAGCACAAGGACCAGCAGAAGGATCCTGGTTTGAGCCCTCCCCCTGCCCGCTCCCTAACTGCTGGGGAGTCACTTCACAGGTGGTGAAACAGGTCTGCAGGTGTCTTTCTCTCCCCCTTTCTGGCTTCCCCTCCTCTCTCCATTTCTCACTGTCCTATCCAACAATGATGACATCAAGAACAACAACAATAACTACAACAATAAAAAAGTGCAAAAAAATAGAGCAAGGAATAAGTTTTTTAAAAAACCCAAACGGGGCTTGAATGCAGTACTTCCACCAAGGTAAGCTGATTGGATAATGAGACCCTCCCTCCCTACTTACCCCACTCTGAGGCTCCCCTCTTCCTGCATCTGCTAAATACAGCTGGTGGGTAGAACTGTGCTCAGAGTCTTATTAAAATCTAACTACTTGTATGAGACAGATTCTGACAAATGCCTGAGATTTTATGTATCACATAGTCAGGCTTTAGTAAAATGCATACAAGAAATTATAGGTCTTGTAGCCTCCTCATGTCAGCAAAGTCAACAAAAATGCCAAAAAATGTGGCATCTCAGAATTGCAGAGCACCTGGTGAATCCATGGCATTGGGACTGGCACTCATATAGTTCAATAAAGAATAATTTAATCTTCCCCTTTCCATCCCAGGAGGGAGGGGGGGACCAGACCCACATACCCTGCATACTCATCTCCTTCAGGACATATTTAGTTTGCTTTCTTCAGGGTTCAAAAGTAGAAGTGATATATAGGGGCCTCATTTTACAAAATTCAACATAAATCTGGAGAGCTATTACATAATAGTATGAATAGAGATGCTACTGTTGTTGTTAGCTAGAGACAGAGAGGCAGCAAGGAGAGAGAAAGTGAAAGAGACCCCATCACTGAAGCTTCCTTCAATGCAGTAAGGGCCAGGCTTGAACTTGAGTCATACACATGGCAAAGCATGTAACCTATTCAACTGGCCCAGTATTACTGTATTTAACACAACTGAAATGAACACTTCAAAATGGCTAAGTTAGCAAATTTTGTTACATGCTTTCTTGAAAGTTTTGGGTGTGTGTGTGTGTGTATGTGTGTGTGTGTGTTTTAGATTTATCTAAAAGCTTCCAAGTTGGCTATGGTTATTCTTCAAGGGTCAGTGAATCAAATGAATATTTTTTTCCAGTGGGAGTACGGGTCTTTTTTTCTCCTACATAATCATAATTGACAGGTGGTTAGGATAGGCGGCACAGCTGAACTCTGTCTTCATCAAATACCAAGTGTTGATGGTACCTGTAATATTCCATGCTCCATTAGTATGTGAATGCTAACTCCCAAGAAGGGGAAGAAAAGGTGAGCAAGTCACTTAAACTGGACTGCTTGTTCTTAGTGTCTTTGAGAAAGAGGTTGTATTTTAAGAGATTCTTATGACAGCCACTCCTCAAATGAATGATAACTTGGTTTTTCCACACAATCTTGTGCATGAGCTACTTTTTAATATTTTATTTTAACTTTATTTATTTTGTCTGAAGGGACACAGCAAAGTTTAGAGGGAAGAGGGAGATAGGGAGGGAGACATAGAGACACCAGAAGACCTGCTGCACCTCTTCTGAAGCTTTCCTCCTTCAAGTGGAGACCAGAGGCTTGAACCCAGGTCCTTACACACTATAATGTGTGCAGTTAACCAGCTGCCCCTGCATGAGCTACATTTTCCAGCCCTTAGTGGCCACCCTGATCCCCTCCACCTCAAACATACCTATTTCCTCAAACTCTCTTCTGTGAGCAGAAAACATTAACAAGCAGTAAAGTTCATTACTGAAATATAAATTGTATGATGACAGCAGAGGGAATAGCTCTGTTTTCCAGGCTGGAAAAGAGGAGTTCTCAAAGTAACTGCAAATGGAGTTTGCAAATACTTGTTGAGCATCTATATTACGCATCAGACGTGCTCATTTGTGCAGACTGCAATTCTAGGATTGTTTTTGCCTTGTGAAGGGGAAGTTCTGACTGCAGTGAGCAAATCTTTAGCTGATACCATGCACATATAGAAGCATAAATGTATAAAATATATATATTTCATAAATAAATATTTATAGAATAAATGTTGCAGCAGAGTGCAAATAATCCTTCTCTCTTGGGCTTAGCAGTGTTTTTATATTTCCTACAACTCCAAACTAGATACTTTTTCTTACAAACAGTTCATGTGAATAAAAGGCTTTACCTTGCTTCATAGACCTTTCACAAATAAAATTAATCCATCAGGAAAGAGACATCCCTACCCAGATGATACTCATATTAAGAGATAAGTCTTGAATGAAATCCTCCCACTCAGCCAGCCTTCCTCTGGATCTGAGAAGCACTGAGCACAAGATGTAAAAAGAACACAGAGAGATAACTCACCAGGTAGGGAATATATCTTGCCTGTGTATAGGCTAGGTTCAAACCCCAGCTCTATGTGGATGGTATCATGACAACAGGGGAAGTTCTGGTGCTGTGGTGTCTCTGTTCTCTATCTGAATGGGAAAAATTTTATATATATATATATCCAAGAGCAATGAAATCATTCCTGGGTGAGATTCCAACTCCAGCCTCTAGTCTCTAGTACCCAAGTACCTAGTCCCATGTCTCCTACTTTCAGTGAGGGAATAACTCAGAGAAGTTCATCAACTTGTACCAGGTTACTCAGTTGGAGTCAGAACATTGATCTCCAAACCCCAGGACAGGGACTTTTCTAGCATAACAAAAAGGACTTGGTTTGATTTTTTAAAAAACAAGCCATCTTCTTCCTAGTGATTTTCATTCAGTCTGTTAGGCTATTATGTGTTTGCTTGCTGTGGGCTTTTGCAGCAAAATATGAGAAAACCGTGATCAGAGACCTTCTTTTGTAATTACATGACAGCTCTGAAGATTGCTGGAGAATCTTGGCAAAGCAGTAACTTATAACCACATGACTTTTTGGCCAGAACTCTGTTTCAACAGTAATTGGACTTCTCGCATGGTCCTCTGATTAGTCCTGTATGCTACCACTGAGTTCTCTCCCCTGACCCTATGAAACTTGCTTTTTAAGCTTGAGTTTCTTCCCAGACCTACTAACTCTGCATCTTATGAATGAGGTCTAGCCCCTGTGTTTTATAATCCCTACAGGGTAGATAGGAAACCATAGCTCCTGCTTGTTTTAGAACCAGCTAGGGAAATAGTCCTTTCATGGGTACATTTGTTCAGCACAGTTTTCTGCTTAAAACTAATGCTCCAAATTGAGAATACCCGAGGAGAATACACACATATCATGTGCCTCTTCCACTATAAAAAGCACAGTAATCTTAAATATGTTTTAGATATATCAAAATACATCATTATGTAATAACCAAATGAACTGTCTTATATCACACAAAGCAGTGTACTCAGCAATAAAATGAATAAATGACTGAGTCAGGTACCAAACTGGATGAATCTCAAAATAACCCCACTGAACAAAACAAGCCAGATATAAAAGAGAGCATGTTGGATGATTGCATTTATACAAAAAAGTTACTCTGCGGTGCTAGAGATTAGGGTGACTCAGTGGAGGTATCTCTGCTCAACTTCCCTTCCTCCTTTAGCTAACCCTAGAATATACAGTGGATAGTAGATTTGCATAACTGTCTATTTCAGCTATCCTTGTCTAGTCCCGAGGTTTGGGGTTTTTAATTTTTTTATTTTTTTTCTTCTTTCTTAACAATCAGCTGCCTCTGATCACAAGGTTTGAGGTAATCTGGGACAGGGGTGTTTTTTTTTTTTTACCCTGCTCTATTTTATTATTAATATTATATAAAGGAATATGTCTTCCCCTCCCTTTAGGTTGATCAAAATTAACTCCTAAGGTATCTTTCATTGCTAGGGTAGTGGGCATCTTATCTATTGTGGGAGGAACTTGTCTCGTTACTCCTACCTCCTCTACAGACTCTCCCCTTCATCCTCCTCCTAGCTAATTAAACAAATAAAATTAAATTAAAATTAATTAAAAATAAAGTAATCAAAAACAACTTTCCTTTCACTGCTCTTTAATTACAGCTCTTTTTCTTATCTTTTCTCTTTTCTCTCTCTTGTTTCTTTTTTCTTTGTTTTCTTTTTTTTTTCTTGTCATACACTTCTTCCTTCCTTCTTCTTTGCCTTTCTGAATTTGTGAATTATTTTGGGGAAGAAATCTGACTCAGAGTGGACTCTCTATGTGTGTATCTCTGCTCTACTTCCCTTTGCCCTCTTGTTCCCCTAGAATATACAGTGGATAGTAGATTTGCATAACTGTCTATTCTTGATATCCCTTCTTTCTTTTCTCTTTCTTCTTCACTGGGAATTGGTTACTATTTTTCATGGACTGGAGACATTGTTTGGCTAACTGGTAGTGATTAAACTGCTTCAATACTTGCTTCAGTGGCTATTGTAATTCCTGAAGTTAGTGAGTGCAATTGTCATAAAGGTATTTAGTACAGTGTTGCTTGTACTCAAGACACAACAACTGAGGAACAACAGAGCATAAAAAAGAAACACCTAAATCAAAAAAATGGGTAGATCAAAAACAAATAAAACTGCTACTGCAATGAATGAAGATAAGAGCCCAGAAGAAATTACAAGTCAGCCAGAAGTAACCATAGATAAGAAAAGTATGCAAGCAATAATAAACTTATTAATCACAGAAATGAAAACAACATTGGAGGAAAGGAATGGCAGTATTAGGGAAACAATGAGACCCCCAAGGAAAATACTGATTATCTTGAGGCAATTAGAGAAATGAAAGCTGAAATAGCTATAATGAAGAAAGAAGCTGAGACAAGGGAAAGCAGACTAACAGAAGCAGAAAACAGAATTAGTCAGACAGAGGATGAGTTAGAGAAAACTAAGAAACAGGTGAAAGAGCTCAAAAAAAGATTGAGAGACACTGAAAACAACAACAGAGACATATGGGATGATCTCAAAAGAAATAACATTCGTATAATTGGCCTTCCAGAGGAAGAAAGAGAGGAAGGGGAAACAAACATTCTAGAGGAAATAATAGAAGAAAACTTCCCAAACCTGAATAACAGAAAGGACATCAAGATTCAAGAGGCCCAGAGAGTTCCAAACAGAATCAACCCAGACCAAGACACATCATAGTCACAATGAGAAGGAGTAAGGATAAAGAAAGGATCCTAAAGGCTGCAAGAGAGAAACAAAAAGTCACATACAGAGGAAAACCCATAAGATTATCTACAGACTTCTCCACTCAAACACTAAAAGCCAGAAGAGAATGGAAAGATATCTATTGAGCCCTGAATGAAAAAGAGTTTCAACCAAGGATAATATATCCTGCTAGATTTTCATTCGAACTAGATGGAGGGATCAAAACCTTCTTAAACAACAGTTAAAGGAGGCAACCATCACCAAACCAGCCCTGAAAGAGGTTCTAAAAGACCTCTTATAAACAAGAACATCACTATAATACTTGCAATATATCAGAGCAAACAAAAAAATTTTTTGAACAATGGCGCTACAATACATTAAATCAATATCAATAAATGTCAATGGCTTAAACTCACCCATCAAAAGGCACAGAGTGGGGGGATGGATCAGAAAACATAATCCAACCATATGCTGCTTGCAAGAATCCCATCTGTCACAAGATAAACACAGACTTAAAGTGACAGGATGGAAAACTATCATACGGGCTAACGGACCAGAGAAAAGGGCAGGAACAGCCATTCTCATCTCAGACACAATAGATTTTAAATTAAATAAAGTAATAAAAGATAGGCAAGGACAATACATAATTATTAGAGAATCAATCAGCCAAGAAGACTTAACAATTATTAACATCTATGCACCCAACGAGGGACCATCTAAATACGTCAAGCACTTATTGAAAGAATTTCAAAAACACATAATAGTAATACAATAATAGTTGGAGACTTCAATACCCCACTCTCACACTTAGACAGATCAACAAAGCAGTTCATCTACGCCGATGACATCTGCTGTGCAACTCAGGCATCCAAGTTTGACATCCTCGAGGAAACACTCACGAAAGACATGTCTCTGGTATCTGATTACTGTAAAAAATGGCGACTAATCCCTAGCACTGCAAAAACGGTATCATCTGTTTTCCATCTACACCATGCCTCGGCCTCGTGTGAGCTTAATGTGCAGCTTGGCGATACGAGAATCCGGCATGAAGCCCAGCCACTCTATCTTGGCGTTACTCTCAATCGCACTCTGTCATTTCACAGACATCTCATAAAAACTGCAGCAAAGGTGGGCGCGAGGAATAACATCATTGCAAGACTGGCCAGCTCCTCATGGGGTGCGAGCGCTTCCACACTACGATCATCATCTCTGGCATTATGCTATTCCACTGCAGAATACTGTGCCCCAGTATGGTTCCGTAGCCCCCATGTCCACTTGGTCGATTCCAAATTATATTCCTCCATGAGGATAATTTCTGGAACCATCCGTTCCACCCCGGTTCCATGGCTGCCAGTTCTTAGCAACATCGCCCCGCCAGATATTCATCAGGATGCGGCATCATCTAAGTTCATTTCCCACGTCTACGCTCGACCGGACCTGCCAATATACGCGCATATCTTCGCCCACCCTGTCCAACGCTTGACGTCTCATCACCCAATCTGGTCCCCTACGCCTACACTGAACTTCTCTGTTCCAGTCTCTTGGAAACAGAGCTGGCAGTCAGCTGAGGTAAAGAACAAACACCTCATCACAGACCCCTGCAAGCGTCAACCCGGCTTTGACCTAGCACGTTATGATTGGGCTCTCCTCAATCGCTATCGAACAGGCCATGGCCAGTGCGCCGCTATGTTCCATCGCTGGGGGGCCAGAGATGACCTGAACTGCCCCTGCGGCTCCAGACAGACTATGACCCACATAGTCAATGACTGCCACCTCTCCAGATTCAAAGGAGGTCTCAAAACTTGACTGCCACCTCTCCAGATTCAAAGGAGGTCTCAAAACTTTACATCAGGCTCAACCTGATGCTGTTGACTGGCTACAGAAGAAGGGCAAACGCTAGAAGAAGAAGAAGCAGAGAACCAACAAAGATACAAGAGAACTAAATGAAGAGATCAACAGACTAGACCTCTTGGACATTTTCAGAGTCCTTCACCCAAAAAAACTGGAATACAACTTCTTTTCAAATCCACATAACACATACTCAAGGATAGACCACATGTTAGGACACAAAGACAGCATCAATAAATTCAAGAGCATCAAAATCATCCCAAGTATCTTCTCAGACCACAGTGGAGTAAAACTAACATTTAACAACAAACAGAAAATTATTAAAAGTCACAGAATTTGGAAACTAAACAACAAACTCCTTAAGAACCACTGGGTCAGAGATTCACTCAAGCAGGAAATTCAAATGTTCCTGGAAACAAATGAAAATGAAGACACAACCTATCAAAATATTTGGAACATAGCTAAAGCAGTACTGAGAGGGAAACTTATAGCCATACAATCACATATTAAACACCAAGAAAAAGCTCAAATGGACAACCTTACTGCACACCTCAAGGACATAGAGGAAGAGGAACATAGGAACCCTAAAGAAACCAGAAGGACAGAAATCACTAAAATTAGAGCAGAAATAAACAACATCGAAAATAAAAGAACCATACAAAAGATCAATGAAGCCAAATGTTGGTTCTTTGAAAGATTAAACAAAATTGATAAACCCCTAGCCAGACTCACCAAACAAAAAAGAGAGAAGACTCAAATTAATAGAATTGTAAACAATGGAGGAGATATCACAACTGACACCACAGAAATCCAGAGAATCCTGTGAACCATCTATAAAGAACTATTCGCCACCAAGCTAGAGAATCTGGAAGAAATGGAACAATTCCTAGAAGTATATGCCATTCCAAAACTGAACCAAGAAGAACTACAAAATCTAAATGCACCAATCACAGACAATGAAGTTGAAACCGTTATTAAGAATCTCCCCAACAACAAAAGTCCTGGACCAGATGGCTTCACAAACGAATTCTACAAAACTTTCAGGGAACAGTTAGTACCCATACTTCTTAAGCTTTTCCATAAGATTGAAGAAACAGGAATACTCCCTTCCACCTTCTATGAAGCCAACATCACCCTGATACCAAAAGCTGATAGGGACAGAACAAAAAAGAAAATCTACAGACCAATATCTCTGATGAACATAGATGCCAAAATATTAAACAAGATCTTGGCAAACCAGATACAGCAGCATATCAAAAGATTGTTCATCACAACCAAGTGGGATTCATCCCAGGAATGCAAGGCTGGTTCAACATCCATAAGTCAATCAGTCATTCACCACATCAATAAAAGCAAAGCCAAAAACCACATGATTATCTCAATAGATGCAGAGAAAGCCTTTGACAAAATCCAACACCCGTTCATGCTCAAAACTCTACAAAAAATGGGAATAGATGGGAAATTCCTCAAGATAGTGGAGTCTATATATAGCAAACCTACAGCCAACATCATACTCAATGGACAGAAGCTGAAAGCATTCCCCCTCAGATCGGGGACTAGACAGGGCTGTCCACTGTCACCGTTACTCTTCAACATAGTATTGGAAGTTCTTGACATAGCAATCAGGCAAGAGAAAGAAATCAAAGGAATACATATTGGAAGAGAAGAAGTCAAGCTCTCACTATTGGCAGATGATATGATAGTATACATAGAAAACCCTAAAGAATCCAGCAGAAAACTACTGGAAGTTATTATGCAATATAGCAAGGTATCAGGCTACAAAATCAATGTACAAAAATCAGTGACATTTCTTCATGTAAACACTAAATCTGAAGAAGAAGACATCCAGAAATCACTCACATTTACTGTTTCAGCAAAATCAATCAAAAACTTAGAAATAAAGTTGACCAAAAAGTGAAAGACTTGTATACTGAAAACTGTGAGTCACTACTCAAGGAAATAGAAACTGATGCCAAGAAATGGAAAGATATCCTATGCTCATGGATTGGAAGAATAAATATTATCAAAATGAATATTCTCCCCAGAGCCATATACAAATTTAATGCAATACCCATCAAAGTTCCACCAAGCTTCTTTAAGAGAATAGAACAAACACTACAATCATTTATCTGGAACCTGAAAACACATAGAATTGCCAAAACCATCTTGAGGAGAAGAAACAGAAATGGAGGCATCACACTCCCAGACCTTAAACTATATTATAAAGCCATCATCATCAAAACAGCATGGTACTGGAACAAAAATAGGCACACAGACCAGTGGAACAGAATTGAAAGCCCAGAAATAAATCCCCACACCTATGGACATCTGATCTTTGATAAGGGGGCCCAAAGGATTAAATGGAAGAAGGAGGCTCTCTTCAATAAATGGTGCTGGGAAAACTGGGTTATAACATGCAGAAGAATGAAACTGAACCACTTTATCTCAACAAAACAAAAATCAACTCCAAATGGATCAAGGACCTGGATGTCAGACCAGAAATAATCAAATACTTAGAGGAAAACATTGGTAAAACAGTTTCCCACCTACACCTCAAGGACATCTTTGATGAATCAAACCCAATTGCAAGGAAGACTAAAGCAGAAACAAACCAATGGGACTACATCAAATTGAAAAGCTTCTGCACAGCCAAAGAAACTATCACACAAAGAGACCCCTCACAGAATGGGAAAAGATCTTCACATGCCATACATCAGACAAGAAACTAATCACCAAAATATATAAGGAGCTCAGCAAACTTAGCACCAAAAAAGCAAATGACCCCATCCAAAAATGGGCAGAGGATATGAACAAAACATTCACTATAGAGGAGATCCAAAAGGCTAACAAACATATGAAAAACTTCTCTAGGTCACTGATTGTCAGAGAAATGCAAATTAAAACAACACTAAGATACCTCCTCATTCCTGTAAGAATGGCATACATCAAAAGGACAGCAGCAACAAATTCTGGAGAGGTTGTGGGGATAGAGGAACCCTTTTACATTGCTGGTGGGAATGTAAATTGGTCCAGCCTCTGTGGAGAGCAGTCTGGAAAACTCTCAGAAGGCTAGACATGGACCTTCCATATGATCCAGTAATTCCTCTCCTGGGGTTATACCCCAAGGACTCCATAACACCCAACCAAAAAGAGGTGTGTACTCCTATGTTCATAGCAGCACAATTCATAATAGCTAAAACCTGGAAGCAACCCAGGTGCCCAACAACAGATGAGTGTCTGAGAAAGCTGTGGTATATATACACAATGGAATACTATGCAGCTATCAAGAACAATGAACCCACCTTCTCTGACCCATCTTGGACAGAGCTAGAAGGAATTATGTTAAGTGAGCTAAATCAGAAAGATAAAGATGAGTATAGGATGATCCCACTCATCAACAGAAGTTGAGTAAGAATATCTGAAAGGGAAACTAAAAGCAGGATCTGACCAAATTGTAACAGGGCACCAAAGTAAAAACCCTGAGGTGAGGGGTAGACATGCAGCTTCCTGGACCAGTGGGGGGTGGGAGTGGGTGGGAGGGATGGGTCACAGTCTTTTGGTGGTGGGAATGGTGTTTATGTACACTCCTAGTAAAATGTAGTCATATAAATCACTAGTTAATTAATACAAGAGGGGAAAAATTAATAGTATATCTCAAAGTTTTTAAAACACAGACTGAATCTTTTTAATATATAGGCTGTGTAATTGATATGCAGACTCTCTCAAAAGCCTAGACCAAGTAGATCAGAAGCAACCAATAGCACAGCTATATACAAGATACTGGGTACTGTACAGCAAACCATAACAAAAGGACTTTTCAAAGTTAACCCAATTACCAAATAATGTGATGATAACATTAACTATCCATTGTCTTTTGGAACCCTAAGACAGCAGGAACCTCACATCTCCACTATAGAGCCTCTACTTCCCCAAGTCCTGGAACCCTTAGATAGGGCCCACTTTCCCGTATGCCTCTCCCAATCCATATCAAACAATATTGCACTGCCAATCGCAACCTAATCAACACAACGATTGCCACCTCAACATGTTTCACTTCAGACTGTGTCCAGAGACTTCACGTTTGGAATGACAACCCTTCAGCTTCATTACTCGGGTGAGACCTTTCCTTTCATAGTTTACTTTAATTCTATCTCAGGTGGTTCACTTTCTAACAAAGTCCCAAAACCTAGATATACACCAGTTTCTGTGAGAGAGAGCATATGTTCACACGTATCCGTAAACTACTGCAAAATATATACCTGAAAGCAGAAATACACTAGAGTATGCAGTGAGTATCCCCCTAACACTTCCTCTCCACTATTCCAAGCTTTGGGTCCATGATTGCTCAACAATTTGTTTGGCCTCGTATGTTAACTCTCACCAGGTTCCAGATGTCATCAAGATGCCGGCCAGGCTTCCCTGGACTGAAGACCCCACCAATGTGTCCTGGAACTCCACTTCCCCAGAGACCCACCCTACTACTTAAAGAGAGAGGCAGACTGGGAGTATGGACCGACCAGTCAACACCCATGTTCAGCTGGAAGCAATTACAGAAGCCAGACCTTCCACCTTCTACAACCCATAATGACCCTGGGTCCATGCTCCCAGAGGGATAGAGAGTGGGAAAGCTATCAGGGGAGAGGGTGGGATATGGAGATTGGGTGGTGGGAATTGTACCCCTCCTACCCTATGGTTTTGTTAATTAATCCTTTCTTAAATAAAAATAAATAAATAAAGTAAAAAAAAAGTAGAAGGGCTGTGCAGTACACACCTGGTTAAGCAACACAGGTTATAATTTCCAAGAGCCCAGCTTCAAACCCCCACCCCCCACCTATAACTGGGAAGCTTCACAAGTGGTGAAGTAATGCTGCATCTCTCTCTTTCTTTCTCTCTCTCTCTGTCTCCCACTTTCTTTCTGTCTTTATTAAGTAAATAAATAAATAAGTTGTTTTTTAAAAGGAAGTAGGAGAAAACAAATTTTCATTCTGGGTTGTTAGATTATGAGTGTTTGTGAAGTCATCCCCTCTATATTTCGTGTGTGTGTGTGTGTGTGTGTGTGTGTGTGTGTGTGTGTGTGTGTTTGTGTGTTAAGAAGGTCATAGAACTATATGCAGGAGCCACCAATTCTGTCACCAAATTCAGCAAACTTTCCATTCCCTAATGCTGGCTCTTAGGGAAATCCATCCTTAGTTCATTTAAGAAGCTTTTCAAAGAAAGAAAATTATATGTGTTAGTTACTATTATATCTTGTAGTGCTGACATTTTGTATTCAGTTTAGAGTGATAATGAACTCCCTTTATCCACACAGATAAATGAGATACAGATCCTCCTCTGAAGATGTTTTATTTCTTAGTTTCATTTTCTATAAAATGAATGTGTTGAGGGCCAAGGAGATAGCATAATGGTTGAGGAAAAAGTTTTCCATACCTGAGCCTCCAAGGTCTGCTCTTAAAAGTTACTAAAAATAAAAATATATTTAAAAAATAAAATAAATAGGGCTGGGGAGACAACATAATTGTTTTGTAAAAGTGTTTCATGCTTTAGGCTCTGAAGTCCCGGATTCTGTACCCAGCACTACAAACCAGTGCTGCTGAGTAGCACTCTGATCACTCTTTCTGTATCTTTCTCTCTGTCTCTCTCTCTCCCTCCCTAAAATAAATAAATGTATGTATTTTTAATAAATAAATTGAGTGAGGAGGGAAAATAGCACAGCAGCAGTGCACAGGATTTCCTTGCAAGAAGTCCCAGGTTTAATCTTCAGTACCACCAATAGCCAGAGATGAACAGCACCCTTATAAAAATAAAACAAAAGGGGCCAGACAGTGGCACATCTAGTTGAGCCTATACATTACAGTCCACAGAGACCCAGGTTCAAGCCCCTGGTCCCTACCTGCAAGGGGTAGCTTTTCAAGGGGTAAATCAAAGTATCTCTGTATCTCTCCCTATCAATCTCCCCCTCTTCTCTCAATTTCTCTCTGTCCTATCAAATAAAGAGGAGAGGGAAAAGAAAAAAATCACTGCTGATGAATTCATCCTGCACCTGGGAGTAATGAAAAACTAATAACAATAATAATAATGTACAAATAAATTGTTGGTAAAATGGATCTGTAAGTTCCCTTCATTCATCCAGGCAATTAAACAGCTATTTTTGGTGTTTTTGCTATTTGCCATACTCTGATCCTTTATCTCTTTCAAGTATGATGGTTCATGCATGAATTCATTCAGTCATTTCATTATCACACATTTATTGAGTATCCTCTGAATATTGAGACTCAGTGCCAGACACTGGACGAGAAAGTTGAGAGAAGCACAATGGACACTTCTGACCCAAGGCTAGAGATGTCTGAGCTGCATGGGAACTCATCCAGCCTGGCCTTTCTCAGAGCACTCAGTTCCCACCAAGGGCTATGACTATCTAAAGCCATGTACCCAGTTAGAAGCAAAGTCAAGGCTAAAGCCTGACCTAAATAGCTCTTGATCACAGCTTTTTCCACCCCAGTATCTACCCAATAGTTTATTTTATTTATAAAATGGAAATACTGACAAGACCATAGGCTAAGAGAAGTACATTTCTACACAATGCCTACCCCCAGTGGTTTCTGGATGACTCTCTCCTTTCCATTTGGCCTGTTGTTCTATGCCAAGTCATCCTGAAATTACATGTTCAAGGCCTGATTCTTTGGCAAGGTAAACTAAAGACAAACTCATGGAATTGTTTCTGTTTTCTTTTCTCTAGTGTCTCATTAGGGTCTACTATGTCAAATTATGAGGGGCCAGGTGGTGGTGCACCTGGTTAAGTTCATACATTACAGTGTGCAGGGGCCCATGTTCAAGCCCCTGGTCCCCACCTGCAGGGGAAAAGCTTCACAAGTGATGAAGCAGGACCGCAGATGTCTCTTTCTGTCTGTTTCCCTTCCCACCTCCTCCACCCCTCTAAATTTCTCTCTGTCTCAAATAAATAATTATAAAAAAATTATAAATAAATTTTATTATATGTACTCAAAGAAAAGGGGGAGGATAACAAAAGAGAATAGCTGATCTGTTACTGTATCATAGGCAAGTAATTTTTTGCAACTTTTACAAGTCATGAAATAAAATGTATACCTTACTGTGAATCTCTGTCAAGAAAGTTTGAATGAAGCTCAATAAAATGAAGCTTTCCTTACCAGAAATAAGAAATGTGGATTGATGAAGAAGTCGGGTCTGAATTGATTAACTGAACTTAGAGCATGTTGTTTTTGAAGGGTAGATGAAAACCCTCTGTGGTCAATCAAACATGAGAGTTCAACAACAGAGGAATGTTAGGCAGGGTCTTCCTCCAATGAGGGTAGTAGCAAAACAAAATTAATATTAAGGGCAGTAAATATTTAAGTGGCAAGTTAATTTCATAGTTGATAATGGCTACAGAAGTCAAAAGAAGAAGAAACAGTTTTAACTAGGGTAAGGAGGGAAACCTAAAGAACAGGTTTGAGTTATCTCACTTAATGTGATTCCTCCAAGTCCCATCCAAGATGAAGCAAAAGTGATGAGTTTCTCATTTCTAAAAGCTGGTTAATATTCCATTGTGTGTGTATATATGTACTACAACTGTCTTAGCATCTGGGTTGCTTCCAAATTTGGGCTATTACAAATTGCACTGCTAGGAACATAGGTGTACATAGGTCTCTTCAGAGAGGAGTAGGACGAATATTGAATGATTTCATTCATAGGTATAAGAAACAAAATCAAAAACTTAAAACATAAAGTAAAGCTTGCACTGGGTATGATGTCTTTCAGCATAGCAAAGGACTCTGGGGAAGGAGGTAAAGGAGGGCTTGGGGAGGTGTTGGGATCCTGGTATCCAATGGCAGGAGAAGGACTTAAATTGGAGATGAGAGTGTTTTGCAGACACCAGTCACAAGGAGATGAGAAATTATACCCCAAGTGTCAATAGCTATACTATAGACCTTTAAACCCCCCCCAATAAACTAATAAATAAATACATAAAACAGAATAGGTTTGAGACAGGTGAGAAAACCAAGTGCAAGCAAGGTAGGGAAGAGAGAAGAGGTCCAGAGGCATGAAAACATAATGTTCAAGAACAGTGAAGAAACCAGTCTGGCCTGAGCTGAGACTTCAGAAAGAGGATATACTGGGAAAAGGTCACTATTCACAAATTATTACAGCAAGTGAATACAGTAGGTGGATGTAAGTGGGTAAGAGCATGAGGAAGAAAAAGTAAATATAATCCTTTATTTAAAAGAACCACACAGAGTTGGGCAGTAGCACAGTGGGTTAAGCGTACATGGCACAAAGCACAAAGACCAGATTAAGAATCCCAGTTCGAGCCCCCGGCTCCCTACCTGCAGAGCAATCGTTTCACAGGCGGTGAAGCAGGTCTGCAGGTGTCTGTCTTTCTCTCCCCCTCTATGTCTTCCCCACCTCTCTCCATTTCTTTCTGTCCTATCCAACAACAATGGCATCAATAACTACAACAATAAAAAACAAGGGCAACAAAAGAGAATAAATAAATAAATAAATATATTTTAAAAACCCACTGAGCAGTTTCTGTTATGTTCTAGGCTCTGTACTCACTCCTTGATGCTGTCTTGACTACACGTTAGAGTTATTTGAGAGGTGTATTTAGTTAGGTCAGGCTTCATAACAACAAAAAAAAAAAAGAAAAGAAAACCAAAACTGAGTGATTTGAAGAACAGAAAGCTATTTTCTTATAATTCAGGAGGCTATAAGTCATGGTATCCACAAGGCTGATTTCTTCTGAGAACTTCCTTTAGACTTCCTTTAGGAAAGACTTATATACTGAAAACTATGAGTCGCTACTCAAGGAAATAGATACTGATACCAAGAAATGGAAAGATATCCCATGCTCATGGATTGGAAGAATAAATATCATCAAAATGAATATTCTCCCCAGAGCCATATACAAATTTAATGCAATACCCATCAAAGTTCCACCAAGCTTCTTTAAGAGAATAGAACAAACACTACAATCATTTATCTGGAACCTGAAAACACATAGAATTGCCAAAACCATCTTGAGGAGAAGAAACAGAAATGGAGGCATCACACTCTCAGACCTTAAACTATATTATAAAGCCATCATCATCAAAACAGCCTGGTACTGGAACAAAAATAGGCACACAGACCAGTGGAACAGAATTGAAAGCCCAGAAATAAATCCCCACACCTATGGACATCTGATCTTTGATAAGGGGGCCCAAAGGATTAAATGGAAGAAGGAGGCTCTCTTTAATAGACTTCCTTTAGACCTCCTCTTCCATTATTTTCACATGAGCTTCCTTATTTAATAAGGATATAAGTCATACTGGGCTAGGGCCTCATCGTAGGACTTCATTTTTCACTTAGCTATCTCTTTAAAGGTACTGTCTCTTTAAATTAAATTCAAAACTCTCACCAAATACAGTCACGTGGTACTAGGCATTAGAACTCCAAGATGTCAATTTCTTTTTTATTTCTTTATTGGGGGATTAATGTTTTACATTCAACAGTAAATACAATAGTTTGTACATGCATAACAGTTCTCACTTTTCTACATGACAATACAACCACCACTAGGTCCTCTGTTATCCGTTTTGGACCCCAACATGTCAATTTTAAATCAAACATAATTTAGCCCATAACAGTAGAGCTTTGTAGAAAAAACAAACAGCAGTACTAGACTTCCACCAAAATCCTGATTAAGTTGGCTGGGTGGGGCCTGGCACTGGTGTTTTAAAACTCCCAGGTGATTCTAGTGCGTGTCCCATATTAAGAACCATTACATAAGGCCATAGTGGAGAGTTTAACCCCAGAACAGACTAAAAGAATGAGGACCATAGTTTTCCCAGTTACAAAAATCAACCAGTTACACAAAACAGTTTCAAAATACCTTCTTGGCATTGAAATTTCATGCCAAGGAGGAAAGACATAAGTCAACAGTTTTAATTCTATTCACATTGCAACTTTTCACAGTACCCTGATAAGTAGCACATCTGAGATTCAAGAGTAAATGTAAAGAAACTCAGAAGAATTGCAGAAGAATCAACTTTTAGCCAATCAGATGTTGCCCAGTAATACAGTTAGATGGGATGCTCATCGCGTTCTGCCTAAATGCATTTGCAGCTAAAAGCTATCTGGGAAACATCAAGGGGCCCTGTCATTAACATCTCTATGCAGTTGCAGTGGGACTCCTCTGAGAGCAAATGTGCACAAAGAGTATGGTATGCTAATTAAAATGGAATTCTGTGTGGACATTTCACTTGTGGATTACTTCAGTACGATTAGCATCTGGGGCAGAAAGGGTATTGTGGGGAAGAAGCTGAGCTAGGTACTTATGGAGGTGGAATGGAAGAGTTAAGTGTTGTCTATAGTGCTTAAGGGAGCTGATTCTGCGGTCTCCTTAGAGCTCTTGTCATAGTGAGAAGAAATCCACAAAGCAGACTGGGAGAATCTCAACTGCCAGACCCTATGATGGATATACTGAGTTTTTTAATTTTTTTGTTGGTTTGGGTTTTGGTTGCTTGTTTGTTTTGGTATTTTAAGCTGCATCATCCTTCTTTCTACTTCTTGTAGCACTACCATTAAAAGCATAATGAAAGCAGACTGATCTGATACATAGCATATTCATTGATAGCCTAGTAATAATTTGAAACACCAAATAGTACATTTCTAGAAAACTTCTATAAAGAACCTTCCTTTAAGCTGAGGGTATGGATAGACCAGCCAACGTCCATTGCAGCAAAGCTATTACAAAAGCCAGATCTCCTTCCTCTGAACTGCATAAAGAGTTTTGGTCTACACTTTGGAAATATATATATATATATATATATATATATATATATATATATCATAACTATGACCTTGGGAGACCTATGGTGGTTATCTATGGTGGGGTGAGGGGTACACAGAGCTTTGATGGTGAGAGTGGTGTGGAATTATACTGTTATCTTATAATCTTATAAATCAAGAAAAAATAAAATAGTGTTTCTTTGAAAAAGATAGAAGGGTCAGGTTCTAAGGTGCTTGCCCTGTGAGTGGGCAAGTGAGAAAATTTATTGGAGACAATATGTGAGTTGGCAAATTTTATTTTTCTTTCTGTACAGAGGTCTGAAAATGAGAGACAACAATGAGAAGACAACACGTGTTAAAGAGAATGTAGTGGCTGAGAGTCTTTCAGACAACAAGGGGAATGTCTGGAAGAAAAAAGGAATATGTGAGAGGTTCCCTTAGAGGTTTGAAGGTGTTCCTAAATGCATTGGTGTATGTCACTGTTGTCCCTCGTGAGTGAAATCAGGCATTTTGATCAGATTCCATCCAGGATCGCTTCCAGTAATATGATTCTGTGATTATTAAGATGAATTATGAAAACAACTATTTATCAGTTTTTGTTTCCTAACATAATAGTTGTATTTAGTGAATGATCAATATATGTGTGTTAAATTAATAAATCATGGGGTGGGGGGACAATACAGGTCCTGGAAAAGGATGACAGAGAACCTAGAGGGGCTGTATTGTTATGTGGAAAGCTGAAAAATGTTCTGCATGTGCAAACTATTGTATTTACTGTCGAATGTAAAACATTAATCCCCCAATGAAGGAGAAAATTAATAAATGATACTTTTTTTTTTTTAACCAGACCATTGCTCAACTCTGGCTTATGGTGGTATAAGGGATTAAACCTGGCATGAGAGTCTCTTTGCATAACCATTATGCTATATATGCCCACCTAAATTAATAAAGCAATGAACTAGTTATTTAGTAATTTTTGAACTTTCTAGAAAGAACTACAAGGGATAGAATCCAGCTGTGAATTCCCACATACATATGTGCTAAGCTATAACTGATACATGAGCAAAAAACATTCATAATTTAAAAAGAAAAGCAATATGGTTGTATCTATACTATGTCAAAAAGTAAAAATTTCATAAAATCCAACTAAAAATGTATTTATTCATTCAACAAACCACTTGCTCATAGCCTACAGTGTACCAAGTATTATAGTAGCAACTGAAAACAAAAGAGATTTTTTAAAGTTATGTTCTAATGAAACTTATTACATTCAAAATAAGCACCTATAACTAGGTATAGAGGGGAAACTTCCAGAATTCAATAAGGATTTGGGGCAGAAAGCATAATGCTTATACAAAAAGAGTTTGTGTCTTCAAGTATAGCAAATGACCTATAGCAATTACTCGATAATTTGTTGTTGAAAACTGCATAGAGATAGTTTTTAAATCACATATCACTTGGTTAAAAACCATTGGAACTGTATTATTCCATTGAGTTTTTATTCTCATTTATATTTTTAACATTCTATGTATTTGATTAATTTTAATATAACATTATTTTTTTCTTTTTTCATCATTCTGGTCTTGAATGCCTTAAATCGTAGACCTGAATGATTCCACTAAGAGTAAGTTTAATAAAAGTGCTCTGCAAATTGGTGAGGGCCACTTGAATAAAATTGCATATTTGATCATTAATTGTGTCTTAAATTGATATAGCTATTTCATTGAAATGAAGAGATCTCAACTCTTTGACTTTGAGGAACTTTAATTAAACCCATTTTCCAGCTGAGTCCCTTGAGAAGCCTCAGAGATAAAGAAAGAAAGAAAGAAAGAAAGAAAGAAAGAAAGAAAGAAAGAAAGAGAAAGAGAGAAAGAAAGAAAAAAAGGAGAGTTGGTATGTTTAATACAAAGGTACCCCCCTCTATCAAAAGCAGATGCCAAGGACTAGATTCTTGTTTTTTACCAGAGTACTGTCTTAGGACTAGATCTTAAAGGGTACAGAGAAAACCTGCTTCTTTCTGAGACCACAGTTTTGTTGACCATGTCCTACAAAGAGTGCAGTTTCTCCTTCTCCCTCTTGAACTTCATGCAAGCATAAATGGAAAGTAGAGAAGTTAATGTAGCAGCCTATGATTTCTATCATAAATCACAAGCATGAACCTTCAGCCTGGCCATTTGCAAGTTTATTATGGTCTGACTCATGTAGCCAAGAATGACAGCAGCACAATCTCAATTTTGATATATAAGGTGATGGCAGTCTTGACTGATGCCCACATTTACCTCCCCATTTCTGAACACCTAAATGTGCCCTTTCTCCTTCCAGATACTGTAAATTCACATTGACTTGGGAGATACTGACCCAAAGTAAGATGCCAAACTTCCTCAAGGGTGTTTCTCTTTAGGACAGTGGGTGCTTCTGTTGTGTTTCAGTGCTGCTCCACCCATGGAGAATTCATCAGTGAGGGGTCAGGAAGTGGTGTACCCAGTTGAGTGCACATATTGCCATGCAAAAGGACCCTGGTTC
This sequence comes from Erinaceus europaeus, assembly GCF_950295315.1. Classification (NCBI taxonomy): domain Eukaryota; kingdom Metazoa; phylum Chordata; class Mammalia; order Eulipotyphla; family Erinaceidae; genus Erinaceus; species Erinaceus europaeus. The sequence goes on along the minus strand of NC_080173.1, from coordinate 56,184,636 downwards.
AACCCCCACTCTCCACCTACAGGAGGAAGCTTCAGGAGTGATGAAGCATGGCTTCAAGTGTCTCTCTCTTTCCCTCTCTATCTGTCCTTTCCCTCTCAATTTCTCCCTGTCCTATCTAAATAAATAAATAAATACAAAAGGAAGGAAGGAAGGAAGGAAGGAAGGAAGGAAGGAAGGAAGGAAGGAAGGAAAGGAGGGAGGGAGGAAGGGAGGAAGGAAGGAAGGAAGGAAGGAAGGAAGGAAGAAAAGAAGAAAGAAAGAAAAAGGAATCCATTTAGGCACCCCTTCTCAGCAGTTGTGCTTCTGTGCTAGGACAATATAAAAGAAGATAGAGACCAGTCAGACTGACATTGGCTAGAGACACTTTGTCACCTTCATGAAGCTGAAAAGTCTGAAAGGTAAGTTAACACAGTCCCCTTTCTGCTCTTAAAAGTGCCCATTTATTGATCGACTGTAGTTACTTAGCTCCCAGATTATCACCATCAGTTCTTCCCTGCCTGTACACACATGTTAGCTTCCTATCAAGAAGTGAGACCTGTTTCTGATGCAGACGCAAATAGGAAATGTTTCCCTCAACAACAAGCAAAGCTTTCTCTGTGTCCTCCAGGCTGCTGTGAGCTTCCACCTCCCAATACCCATAAGCACTTTGTACATTCCTCTGTAACACCTAATTATGTGTCACTGTTCTATACCCTCCAGTTGCAAGACCCAACCTCCAAGAGCAAGGTCTGGCAGGTAGAGGGCAGTATAGCACAGTGACAGTTGAAGACATTTGGTACCAATTGTAAATCCTGACTCCCCTACTTAACCAGATGTGGGACATTTCACCAGTCTCTTAACTTCTCTGGGCCTTAGATTCTCTGTCTGAAAAAAAGGGGGTGAGTAAAAAATATCTTGGGCCTGGGTGATACCACATTTGGTTGAATGCACACATTGCCATGCGCAAGGACCCAGGTTAAAGCCCATTGTTCCCATCTACGGGGGTGGGGGGGTGGGGGGGTAAGCTCCACAAGTGGTGAAGCAGTGATGCAGGTGTCTCTCTCTTCCTATGTCCCCTTTCCCTCTCAGTTTCTCTCTGTCCTATCAAATAAGTAAACCTTAAAAAAAAAACTCTATCGTGCAGCATTGGTGAACATTAAAATAAGATAGCATGTATAAAGCTTTCAGCACAGTGCCTGACACTTCAAAGCCTTCAGTAAGTGGTAGCTATTATTGTAGGTCCTTTGCAAATTTTATGAAACACTTCCAAACACGCACCTGTTCTATGGAGATGGTTCTTTCTTTTGTTCTTCTTCTGTAAACCTCTTCAATCAATAGCTCTCTAACTTAGCTGAACAATAGAATTACCTAAGGGTCTTTAAAAATTTTGATGCCCAAGCTACTTTCCAGGTCAACAAAACCATATTTTCTAGAGATGGGATCTAGGTATCAGAAGAATTTATAGTTTCCAAGTGATTCCAGCCAAGGTTGAGAATTATTCCCTCAAATGAAAACATATTTCAGGTTAGCCCTTAGTACCCCATTCTTTCTACTCTGTTTATTCTCCCTGTTGGATCCCCACTCCGTGCTTCACTGTGGTCCTCCAGGCTGATTACTCTCAAGATTCTCCTCCCAATCTACTGTATTCTCTTTTTTTATATAGTTTTTAAAATATTTATTGATTGATTGATTTTGTGGTGGGGACAGAGAATAACTGAGAAGGAAGGTAGAGGTAGAGAGGGAGAGAAGTGAGAAAGACACCTGCAGCACTATTTCACAGTTTGTGAATCTTCCCTCCCACAGATGAATACTAGGAGTTTGAACCCTTGTCCTTACACACTGTGATGTGTGCATTCAACTAGGTGAGCCTGTGCCCGGCCCCACTGACCCTCCTGAGCACTCACCACATGTCCCCTTCTACCAGTCCAGATATCTCATAATACTTTAAATCAACATATCCAAAACAGGTATTTCTTCTGTATCCATCCCCTCCAGGTACTCTCCTACATTTCTCATCTCTGTTAAGAGTAGAAGAAACTTCCCAGAGGCTAAGGATAAAATAAATAAACAAATAAATAACCAAAAACATGTTTTCTTCTTATTTACTCTTCTTTCATAACCACAAAAATCATTCATGCAAGCTTCTTGGTTTCATCTTCACATTGTCTTTCAACATCCCCATCTTTATGTTCAAATTACCACTGCCTTAAACCAAGCCCCAAATTCCTCTAGCTTGAACTATTTAAATTATCTCCTATACCAGCCTGTTCATCCACTCATCAGTCTTTTAATGCTTATTGCAAGATATTCCTAAAACACAGCTCTGGTCAAGTTGCTTTAAAATGTAATGGCTTAGGACTGGTGGAAGGATCCCGGTTCAAGCCCCCGGCTCCCCTCCTGCAGGGGAGTCGCTTCACAGGCGGTAAAGCAGGTCTGCAGGTGTCTGTCTTTCTCTCCTCCTCTCTGTCTTCCCCATTTCTTTCTATTTCTCTATGCCTTACTCAACAACAAAAACATCAATAACAACAGCAATAATAAAAAAAACAAGGGCAACAAAAGGGAAAATAAATAAATATAATAAAAAAACTAAAAAAAAAAATGTTATGGCTTCCCGTTACCCTCAGTTCAGTCGCTTAGCTGGGCTCAGAGATTTCCAAGACTAAAAATCAACTACCTTTCCTTATGTCCCATCAACCCACCTAACCTCATTTGTACCTTGCTCTCCAACCATTGGTTTACCAGTCCTTACCTGGACAACAAACCCTCATACCCAGCACTCTGCCTTTTTGACCTTTGTTCAAGATGTGTTTCTCTTTATGTCTCCTCTCTCCTCTTTCTTTATTTTCTACTTCCCATCCTTCTTTAGAATCAAGTCACCATTCAGACTAAAAATTTCCATTTTCCTGTGTCAGTTGTAAGGTCTCAGTTAAAGTATCCATCCTTGGGTTTCCATCTATGCTTGCTCTATAATGGAAAAATTCCAAGAAAAACTTCATAAGCCTCATTATATCCTTGAGTTCCCCTAGTCCTAAGAGTAAGGTAGAGCAAGAGGAAGTCCATCTCTGCACTAATTCCCTTAACTACATGTAGGTTTTTTCACGCTAGTGATTTTATTACCTCAGTGATGAGACATTTATTACCTATTGTTCACAGGACTGAGAATACAGATTCTGAGACAAGGAGATAGTTCACCTGGAAGAGAGTGTGCTTTACTTATATGACAGGTCCCAGGCTGTAACCCTATCATCATATGAAAGTACTATGGACAATACAGGAGGGGGGTGGAGGGGATGATTCTGCGGATGATGGAATGGTGTTATGATTTGTCTCTGTCTCTCTGTCTCTGCCTTCTTAAAATAATGAACAGTATCAGCCCAGAAAAGCCACTCACATACACAAGGCCCTGAGCCCATTCCCCAGAACTGAGAAAATTTTTTTAAAAAAATTCTAAAACCCAGATATTTCCTTAGGTATTATTTCTGGCTCTGCCATTTATCACCAGTGTGACCTTGAACAAGCCACTCAACTTCTCTTTGCTTCAGTTTCCTTTTTGTAAAGTTAGAATAATAATGGTATTGACTCACAGGGTTGTTGTGAGGACTAAATTAACACATTTATAAGGATCTCTAGAAAGTTATCTTACACAGAGTAAGCAATGTGCATGCTTTTGTTAAATAAATAGGAAATATAAATAAATAGGACATTGGGACTTGGGCAGTACCGCACTGTGTCAAGCACAAAAACAACTCAAGGATCTGGGATTTGAACCCCGGCCCCACACCTGCAAGGGGATTGCTTCACAGGTGTTGAAGCAGGTCCGCAGGTGTCTTTCTCTCCCCTTCTCTGTCTTCCTCTCCCCTCTCAATTTCCCACTGTCCTATCCAACAACAACAACAGTAGCAACAACAATGGAAAAAAGATGGCCGCCAGGAGCAGTAGATTGATTCACAGTGTAGGCATGGAGCCTCAGTGGTAACCCTGGAAATAATAATAATAATAATAATATATAGGAAATCTTAGTGTGTTATCAAGTCACCTATTAACATAAAAACCCCCTTAGGGCAAAAATAATGTCTTTTTGTCTGGAGCAAGTAAGTGCTCAAAAAACATGTTTGTGAAGGCTGGGCAGTGGTGCACCTTCTTCAGTGCATGTGTAAGGGCCAGGGTTCTAACTTCTGCTTCCCCTCCAGTAGGGGGGAAGTTTCATGAGTGGAGAAGTTTCATGAGTGCTTCACAAGCAGAGACGCAGATCTGCAGCTATCTTTTCTCTCTCCATACCTGTCCTCCACCTCACCTCTCAGTCTTCCTCTGTAATACATATTAAAATGTATGTACATGAGACATTAAGAGTTTTCACATCTGAGCAGTGAGGTTCAGATGATTTTCCCCTTTCTTTCAATTTCGATAATAAAAAGATGTAATTTTAAGTAACATTTTATTGGAATAATATTGATGAATATGTAGAGAAAAAAGAAAAAGTCCCCTCAACTTCCTGTGGGACCTACTTTGAGACTTCTAAGTAAAAAGTAAGCACCACCTTATTTAGATCTAGAAAAGAACACCTGTTCACTGATTTCTCTTTACCAATGACTTAAACAAAAAGCAATTCTTGTTTTCTCCTACTGATGATTAGGAAAGACACAAAAGAAGTCCATCTCTGCCAATTGTTACAAAGAACCCAGTTTGCAACATCCTGGTTGAAAACCAACCAGCCCCAAATGTTCAGACACATGATGTAAGCTTGGTTATGTCACTCCTTTTTAAAAAAATGTTTATTATCTTTATTTATTGGATATACAGCCAGAAATTGAGATGGAAGGGCAAGATAGAAAAAGAGAGATACATAGAGAAACCTGCATATCTGCTTCACCATTCACAAGGCTTTCCACTTGCAGGTGAGGACCGGTGGCTCAAACCTGGGTCCTTGCACACTGTAATGTGTGTGCTTAACCAGGTGCACCACCACTGGCCCCGTTAGGTCACTCCTTTACTGGATCCTCTAAAATTTTCTTACACCCTGTGCCTAATGGTACTACACCATGGTTATGAAGTCAGATCCCCTGCAAAGCGGAAGCCTCACTAGTGAAATAATGCTGCAGATGTCTCTTTCTCTCTCCCTCTCTAACTTCTCTCCCCCTCTCAATTTCTCTCTGCCCTAACAAATAAATACTTTAATAAAATCAAAATTAAGTAAAATAAAATAGCACCTATAGACACAGAATTTCTTTAAAATGTTTTAGGAATATTGTTGACTGTAAATCCATATTTGGGAGCTACTCTCTTCCCTGATCCAGCTTTCTAGCCCTTTTTACAGCCATGACATCATCTCCTCAGACAATAACTTGGGTCACCCACATATCAGATGTCAGGCTCAGGCAAAAACTAGTAAAGTCATGGGCCCCTTGGAATATACCTAAAGTAGACCTACTAGCTATCTACAAAATAGTGACCCCAAATCTTCATCTGCAATATTCTTGGCTTTAGGTTCATCATTAGTCAACAACTTGTTTGGTTTTATATGTTAACTCTTTTTTCAGCCACCAGGTTCCAGACACTACCATGATTCCAACTGAACTTCCCTGGGTAGATGACCCCATCAATGTGTCCTGGAGCCCCATCTCCCTAGAGTCTCACCCCACTAGGGAAAGAGAGAGACAGGCTGGGAGTATGAGTTGACCTGTCAATGCCCATGTTCAGCAGGGAAACAATTACAGAAGCCAGACCTTCTACCTTCTGTACCTCATAATGACCCTGGGTCCACACTCCCAGAGGGTTAAAGAATAGGGAAACTATCAGGGGAGGAGATGGGATAGGGAGTTCTGGTGGTGGGAATTGTGTGGACTTGTACCCCTTTTATCCTATGGGCTTGTCAGTGTTTCCATTTTATAAGTAAAAATTTTTTTAAAAATTTAGGGAATACTTGCTCAGACTCATCAAAAACATCTATCCATAGATACCTGCCAAGACTGACTGATGTAATGCAGAAAGAAATTAAGAAGGCAATGGACCGACTCTTCAGTCAAAGCCACATGCATAGGGGAAATTCTAAGAAAAGGCAATGCAAACACTAGAGAGGATCATGTAACGTATGGTTAGACAAACTCTGCAGATGTTTTTAGAATACTAGCAGGGCCCTGAGGCAGAGACCAGAGCTGACTGTATGCCTCCAAGCCAGCAGCTGCCTCAGAGGTTCCAATGTCTCATCCTGTAGTTGACTGCCCATCAGTACTCAATCAGTTGGATGGAAATGCACAGGGAAGTGGAGACCCAGACACTAACCTTCTGACTGTGTACTGAGAGAGGAGAAACAATCTTCATTTGTGCTAGGAACCATTGCTCAGAATGGTAGGGGAATTCAGAGGAAGGCTCCACAGACAAATACATCCCAGAATGTACACTGACAGTGTCACTGGTCTCTGTAATTCTACCCTGGACACCCAACAGTCAGGGAGCAGGACAGGCTCCTCACTTTTGTCTAAGGATTCTTCACACACACTTAACCAGATGCAACAAGCTGGCCACAATTTGACCACTGATGGAGATGGAAATAACAAACATGTTAGTCATAAACAATAGGCAAAAAGACTCTTTCCTGGTGCTTAGAAAAGACAATATGGCAGGTCCAGAAAGGTGCAAAGAATGTTAGCAGTATAATCCTTGGGGACTCAGACTCTGAGCTGCCCCTGAGCAGGCCGCAGGGACCCTCGGTCAGGAAAGTGTGAGACTCTAGATCTTGAAATTGGAAATATCTTGAAGTGACATGTAGACAGGTGAGTGTCAAGGGTTCAGGCAACAGAGAAGGTGAGACAATAAGAAATATGGTTCTAACATGAATCCAAATTTGTCTATCTCTATCAGGCCTCAGCAGCTATTTTTTCTCATTTTGGAGCATTAAAGATGTTCCTTAGCTTGTCAACAATTGGCCTCATTTCCAACTAGCAGGCCCTGTAAGTTTGTTGACCAGTGAAATGTATAATTTAAAAATATTTCATGTGTCTATTTATTTATTGGATAGAGAGAAAGGGGAGAAGAGGCCAGAAGCTGGCACACCTGACTGAGAGCACATATTACGGTGCACAAAAACCCTAGTTCAGGCCCCAGTCTCCACCTGCAGGGGGAAAGCTTTACAAGTGGTGAAGCAGGGCTGTAGGTGTCTCTCTCTCTCTCCCCCCATCCCTCTCGATTTCTGGCTGTCTCTATCCAATAAGTAAAGATGAGAGAGAGAGAGAGAGAGAGGGAGAGAGAAAGAGAGAGAGGAGGCAGAGAGAGAGGAGATAGATAGGGAGAAACAGAGATACCTGCGGCACTGCTTCACTAATCACAAAGTTTCTCTCCTGGGGGCTTGAATCCAGGCGCTCTCACATTGTAACATATATGTTCACTTATTTATTTATTATTAGTGATTTGATATTGATTTACAAAATTACATGTCAATAGGGGTATAATTTCACACCTTTCCCACCACCAGAGTTCTGAATCCCAAGTCCTTCAATTGCAAACCACCACAGTTCTCCCAAGGTTGAAGATGTGGATTAACTGTCATCTCTACAACTATCAGTATACATTTGTACTTATTTTCCCCCTTTTTCTTCCAGGTCCAGTCCTCTCCTCCCCTCCAAGATATATGTCACCCTATTACTACATCCAAATACTTCTCCCTTTCGTCCCCTCGACCTGATAGAGCTGGAGTTCAGGGCCCTCTTGTTCTCTTCCTCCTATCACTTCTCCCCCACTGGGAATATGGATGAAAATTGTTTTGGAAATGCAGAAGGTAGGAGTTCTGGTTTCTGTAATTGCTTCTCCACTGGAATTGAGCATTCGAAGGTTGATCCATAGACTCAGCCTATTTCTGTCTTTCCCTAGTGAAGTAGGGCTCTGGAGAGGTGAAGCTCCAAGACACATAGATGAGGTCATCTGCCCAGAGAAATGAAGGTGGAATCATGGTTGCATATGCAACTTGGTGTCTGGAAGGTGACAGGACATAAAGAGAAACAAAATGGTTAATTAACAAGAACTAAAAAGTAGGAACAGAGCATATGAGACTGGGGCTTTTAGGGTGGAAGAAAGCTCCGAAATCAATTTTAAGCATGTTTCTAGGGGCCCACAACTATGGTAGTTTTTGCTTGAGTTTTATAGCTAGCATAAAGTTGAACAAAACCATTGTCTGAGAAAATGGTGTCAGAATAAAGAAAAGGACTAGAGAGTTGGATTAGGGCATCAAGTAGCTCTCATTGTTGAAAATATTCTGTGGATAGAATTAACTATTTCCACAACTTGCTCAGCGACTCATCTGTTGTTGGACACCTGGGTTGCTCTCAGGTTTTGGCTATTAAAATTGTGCTTCTATGAACATAGTCACACACATCTTTTTGGATGGGTGTGTTAGGTTCCTTAGGATGGTATATATACACAATGGAATACTACTCAGCTATTAAAAATAATGATTTCACCATTTTCAGCCCAGAAGGATGAATATGGGATGATCTCACTCTCAGGCAGAAGTTGAAAAACAAGATCAGAAGAGAAAACACAAGTAGAACCTGAACTGGGTTGGTGTATTGCACCAAAGTAAAAGACTCTGGGGTGGGTGTGGGGGGGGAGAGTACAGATCCAAAAAGGATGACAGAGGACCTAGTGGGGATTGTACTGTTATATGGAAAACTGAAAAATGTTATTCATGTATAAACTGTTGTATTTACTGTCAAATGTAAAACATTTATCCTCCAATAAAGGGAAAAAAATTAAATTCAAAAAAAAATAATTGTGGTCCGGGAGGTGGCACAGTGGATAAAGTGGTGAACTCTCAGGCATGAGGTCCTGAGTTCAATCCCCAGCAGCACATGTACCAGAGTGATGTATGGTTCTTTCTCTCTCTCCTCCTATCCCACTCATTAATAAATACATAAAATCTTTAAAAAAAAAAAAAAAGAATTAGCTATTTCCCTCCAACCACCCAATCCAGGGCCTATTTATATTTATATTTAGCACCAGAGCCTGTGTAACCTCTAATCCCCTATTGGTATGAGCTCACAGCTCATGTTCACAACTGGGAACATTGCAGGCTGCACTCATTTCAGGACCAGTCTTCATTGACTGGCAGCACGAGATAGACCAGCCTCCCTTCAGAGACTGGGGTAGTCATTACCATAGCTGCTCTATGGTGCAGGCAAGATCCTGTGAGGGCTCACAAGAGTGCTTGTGATGACATTCCTTATAGAAGTGTCCAGTGGTGGTGCAGAGAGAGATCCATCAGAGGCCTAGGGCCATCATATTTGTGTGGGAATCCAAAGCTTCCCTGCTTAGGGCCTCAAATGGTGAGGTAGTGTGATATTGACCAAAAGGGCCATTATTAAGTGAGCCTGTCTCTTGCTCTTATCCTACTTTTGTAGTCCTCTCTTTGTCTGGTAACCTTAGATTTTCTCCCAGTTGTTTAAGCATTGAGTGTCATTTATCCAGCCCAACCAGAGTTAGTTTTTAGGCTCCGTCTTCTTTGGGCCTTTTATAACATGTATGTTCTATAGCAAGTACCAACACACAATGCCTGACCCTGAAATAAATATTTCTGTAGCAATAATGTCTGATCCAGTTGAAAGTCTGGTGTACATGCTGGAAGGATATGACATCACCTCCCTAACTGCCTAATTGCTAATATGGGGGTTACATTTCTCAAACCACCACCCATTGAGAATCACTGACCAGGTTGACTCTAGTCCCTTCAACCTGTGTCTACTTGTCCAGCACAGGTACCAAGCTTCCAGGACAGGCCTATGTAGTTAAGTAAGACAGCCACACTAAGGCACCACCTCTATTTTGGGTTAGTCAAATATCTGCATACTTGGGTTTCATTTAAATTATGGACAGAGGTCTCCTCTCCCTGGTCAACTAGGACTACCAGTGGAGACCACCTGGGACCACAAGAAGACAGGGCTAGAACTGCTTTGGGAACCCACCAGACCAACAGAGCATTCAGAGACCACAACTCTGCCCAGATCTCTAGCTCTACCCAGTTGAGAAACTTCTCTGAAGAACAAGGACTATCAAAGATCACCTGAGACTGCAACAAGGCAAGACTGGATCTACTTTGGGAACCCACCAAGTCACCAGTGAGTGAAAACATGTGTGGCTCGTGGACAGAGAGGAGCCTAAGTAGGGATTCCTGGGGATAAAGCCCTTAACTACTTCTGAGTGGCTGGTAACAGTCTGGCACTTTGACAGTTGAGCCATTTCCAGTCTGTTTTACCAACAAAAAGACTGCTGAAGGGTGGAGAGGACTCCCCTAAGACTCACCAAATGCAACTGTGAGTCTCTATTTGATACTGTCCTCAGAGGCTGGAGCAGGAGTGGGGAGGCCCTGTGCTGACATGGGGGTGGGGAACTGAGCAGTAAATTCAGGAGAAGATCTACACCCAGTCATCTAGCAGTGGGGCTGTATAGTGGGAGCCTTTTCACATTGTTCTTCTGATAAGAACAGGGTGAGTAATTGTCTCAGAGCCTACAGACTATAAAAAGGACTTCTTCAGAAACTCACAGGGTCCAGCAGTGCATCCCACCTTGGCAGAGAAGCTGAACTGAGCCAAAGCTCTGGATTCTTGGGGTGTGAGAGTCTCTTTGCACGACCACTATATTATCTCTCCCCCACGCTGATTTATCTCTTGGTCAGGAGTGTGTGATTAAGCTAAAAAAAAAAAAAAAAAAAAAAAAAAAAACTACTTATAGGTAAAAAGCCCTCAGGCTACCATAGCCTACAGGGAAGAAAAAGAAAAAAAGAAGTTTTAACAGCCACTGTGCTTCAACTCAGGGATTGAGAGAACACTGAAACAACTGTTAATTTCCACAACTGTGAACTCTTTAAGTACCTAACTTAGACACAAGTCAATCCAGGCAAGAGTGATCAGTGATCTAAAAAGTATTGAGAAAAGAACCTCATAACACAATAATAATGGTTAAACCAAGAAGAAACATTGAAGAAATGGACCAGGACAAAAGTCCAGCTAAAATCCCCCCAAGGGTAGAAGCACAGAAGAATGAGATTAACATCCACACACTAGCTGAGGAATTAGTCACAGGAGTGAGGAAAGAGTCTGAAAGAATTGTCATCAGAAATGCAGAAACCACAAGTGAGACTCTGAAAGAAAGCACTATCTTGAGGTAACTAGAGAGCTGAAAGCTGAAATAGCTGAGCTAAGAGCACAACTAGCTGAACAAGCTAATACAGGATCAGAACAGGGTAACAAAATAGCTGAGCTACAGAAAACAACAGAGGGGAGAGAGAATAGAATAAATGAAGCAGAAAACAGAATTAGCAAGATTGAGGATGAAGTAGAGAAAACTAAGAAAGAAGTAAGAGATCTCAAAAGAGATTAAGAGATACTGAAAACAACAACAGAGACATATGGGATAACAGCAAAATAAATAATATACATATTATAGGCCTATCAGGGGAAGAAAGAGAGGGAGGGGAAGAAAGCATTTTACAGGACATAATAGATGAGAACTTCCCTAGTCTAGACAACATCAAAGACATAAAGATTCAAGAAGCCCAGAGGGTCCCAAACAGAATTAACCCAGACCTAAAGACAACAAGACACATCATATTTAGAATGAAAAGGAATAAGGATAAAGAAAGGATCCTGAAGGCTGCAAGAGGAAAACAAAGCGTCACTTACAGAGAAAAACCCATAAGATTAGCAGCAGATTTTTCCACACAAACACTACAGGCCAGAATAGAATGGCAAGAAATCTATTAAGTGCTCAATGAGAAGGGCTTTCAATCAAGACTACTGTATCCTGCTAGACAGTCTTTCAGACTATATGGAGGCATATAAACCTTCTCAGACAAGCAATAGTTGAAGGAATTAACTGTCACCAAGCCTGCTCTAAAAGAAGTTCTGAAAAGTTTCCTATACATAATCAGATCACCATAAATATTCCATATACTAGAATACTCTAAAAATCTACAATAACAGCATTAAAATATCTTAAAATCTACAATATCAATAAATGTCAATGGCCTGAATTCACCTATTAAAGGGCACAGAGTAGGAAGACAAATCAGAAAACATAACCCAACCATATATTGTCTGCAGGAATCCCACCTAACTCAACAAGGCAAACACAGACTCAAAGTGAAAGGATGGAAAACTACCACATAAGCCAATGGATCACAAAAAAGGGCAGGAACTGCTATGCTCATATCTCACATGATAGACCTTAAAATAAATAAATTTTAAAAAGATAGGGATGGACATTACTTAGTGCTCAGAGGATCAATCAACCAAGAGAACTTAATGAGAGGCCATCTAAATACAACAAACATCTACTGAAATAGCTACAGCAATATATTAACAGCAACATACTAATAGTAGGGGGCTTCACCACCCCGCTCTCTCAACAGATCATCCACACAGAAAATCAATAAACATAGGAGCTAAATGAAGAGGTTGATAAACTAGAACTATTGGACATTTTCAGAGTAAAAATGGTGATTTCACCATTTTCAGCCCATTTTGGATGGATTTGAAGAGATCATGTTAAGTGAAATAAGTCAGAAACAGAAGGATGAATATGGGATGATTTTATTCACAGGCAGACATTGAAAAACAGGATCAGAAGAGAAAACACTAAGAAGAACTTGGACTGGAGTTGGTCTATTGCACCAAATAAAAGACTGTGGGGTTGGTGGGGGAGGGGGGAGTTCAGGTCCTGGAACAGGATAGCAGAGGACCTTGTGGGAGTTGTATTGTGTAGAAAAATGAGAAATGTTATGCAAGTACAAACTATTGTACTTACTGTCAACTGTAAAACATTAATCCTCCAGTAAATAAATAAATAAATTAGGGACAGAGATGGAAATCTTAGCAGAAAGGATCCAGTTCTCATATCACAGGGCCTATAAGAAAGGGAGCCTTCTGGAATAAACTTGCAGTCAAACAGATCTGAAATTGACTACTTATTCTGCTATGTGTCCTTCTCAAGTTCACTTGGTCTCCTTCAGGCATTGGTTTCCTGTCCATAAAGCAGGATAATATGTGGTTGGCAAACATATTAAACTAAGTAAGTATTGAAGGGGGCTGCCACAGCAGCATGGTCTAGAGATATGGTAGCACTTTATCTATTCTCTAAAAATTTGATTGAGAAACTCCATGAAGTGGAGTTCCTCTGCTTTTTAACCTGACTCCTTGTTCAAGTCTTGTTTTACCATCCCTGGCTCGGCTCCATCTCCCCTGGCTATACCAGTATGTGGAACCTTCCCTCCTGCCTCAGCAGCCAGCTCTGCAAGAACAGTCAGTCCTCATCTTCCAAGCTGCAACCGGGGACAAGTGTGAAGTCCATTTTCACATCCTATCAATTCATTCTGACTAAGCAGAATAACTTCCAGGGAATTCATTTCTTGCTGAAGACAGAGTCCTCTCTTAACCCTGCTTCATTGTATGCCCTCCGCAATCCTTAAAGTTCAAGAACTTAATGAAAAGGAGTCATGCCAACAGGAAACAGAGCTGCCTGTCTACAGTGAAATCTCCCTTCAGGAGCAAATCTAGCTATGAGTCATGGCTACTGGTGAAGCTACATCCTTCCTACTTGCAGCAACAATCCTTGGCTGAGACTGGGGAGGGACACACAGAAAGTGCACATGCTCCCAGCTTTCTCTATTAGCAAACATCAGAACAGATCAAGTGCTTCCAGAGGACTCCAGCAAGTTACTTAACTGCTCATTGCCTCTAATCATCCTTTGTAAAGTAAAGATATGAACAGTCCCCTCCCATGTAAGGTAATTGTAAGGATTGAGTGAGTTAATTATCAAGCACTGAAAATGCATCCAGAAGGACAATAGCTGGGTAATAAATGTTATTTGAATGTGTATTATTACTGCTATCATTATTACTGTCATTTCTACCTTTCTTAGTCTCGCCTCAGTTATTTGAGACCCCCAAATGCAAATTAAGATTCAACATGGCATCATAATCTGTTAGAATGTTCATGACAGCAATCAAATTTTTATTTATTGATAATTTACTGTATATATATATATATTGTTAATACTTATACTCATTCTATATGACTGGACTTATTATCATTCTCATTTTATAGACAAAAAAAAATTGATGCTTAGGGAGTTTTAGAAAGTAATTCAAGGATTCCAATAAACAGAGAAGGATTTCGCATCCAATTGGGCATAGGCCTTTTTCACTCCAGAGTCTGAATACCATGAGAGAGTATAACCTGTACTGGAAACGCCTAAAATGGAGAGCAAATTTTCTTGCTATAAATTCACATCTAGAAATTTATCACTTCTAGGAATTTTAACAGAAAATTCTGTAGTATTTTCCTGTCTGTGGCTGCAGACTGATTCTGTCTAATTTTAAGCAAAAAAAGGAGAGCAGAAGTTTTCAGAACAAGTGAAACATGATAGCTTAGACCTGATCATTGCTGGGACATAGCTCCAGAAACAGGCACGTACAGGAAAGGTCATACTGGAAGAATGGCCAGACCAAGATGCCACCAGCAAAATGAGCAACACTGGGTATTTGCAACCTCATCTTATTTACTCATAACTCAAATCCCAGAAAGGGAACATCTGATTATCTTGGTTTGGGTAGCATATTTCTCATGTTTATAGGAGAACAAGTCCCTTCCTCCCCAGACAAAAGTCATTATGGAAAAACTACTGTCCAATAAGAATCATAATTTGTTAGTCTTTGAATGAGGCTTAGACCTATCTAATCTACCTCCTCACCCTCTTTTTATAGACAAGAAAACTGAAGATAGTAAACTGCCCCTAATCTCACCACTTAGTGTGCAGAGCCAAATCTAAATTGAGGTCTCTCCAGTTCTTCTTCCACTACAGTGTGAAATACCTTTCACTTTTCAAAAACACTGCCACACATCACAAAGTCCAAGACAGTTACCCTCATGCAATCCCAGACATCATTCTGAGGTGTGGAGAACCAGGCTGGTCATCCTGTTCTGGATTTGATAGAGCCCTCCCTCTCCTGAAGAGCCAAACATAGATTAAGTAAGAAATATGGAGAACCATAGAGACTGGAAAAGCCCAGTCAGCCATAGAAGAGCCACGTCCATTCACTGGGTCTAAAAGGGAAGAGAAGTTGTTGCTATTCTCTTGCCCCTTCTGCACCCCATCCTGGACTCACATGATCCTTCTTTGTTGTATCTCCATTCTTGTCCCTTTTATATTTGAGTTAGGAAATTGAACGTCACTATAGCACATTTTTTGGTACATGAACATGAGAAGATCTAGAGAAGCCCACAGTGAGGCATCTCCATATGACACATTCTGATAAAGATGACTCTGTTGACTTTTGTGGTTTAGCCTGTGAAGTCTGGTTTTCTATTGCTCATTGGCCTAATTTAGACTCTGCATCCCTGAAGAGGTAGAGATGTAAGGAGAGAAAGAGATACGTGTCCTAGAGGCCAGGGAATGACTTCTGCAGAGATGCTTGTCCTTGCAGATGTGAGGCCAGCTCTGCAGCCTATAAGGATAGTGGGCACAACCATATATAACATTGCTCAGGGGCATCATTAACCTGTCGACTCCATGCACTTCCTCTCAGGGTCATAGAGATAAAAAATTAAATACCACACAGTCATACTTCTGGGTAAGGAAATAAATTCTCTGTCCCAACTGCTTTTTTAAACAATCTTCTAGGAGACCAGTGAAGTGGTTTAGTAGGTATATCACAGGAACTATATGCCTGAGAACTCCTAATCAATCCCTAAACCATACACGGTGGAGCAGTGCTCTGGTCTATCCCTATCTCTTAAAACAAATAAGTAATTAATTAATAAATAATCTTTTGAGAATGTTGATGCTGCGACTAGGGAAAATATGGTTTGCATGAGAACAGATTTCCACAGAGAAAGCAGAAAACAATTAATATACATTGTTCTTCCTTTCCAAATGCAAGAGCAATTTCCTTCCCTGAAAATGGAGCACTCTGCAAAACTTGAAAGGCTGAGAAAGTATCACAGATGAGAGAAGACTAAGGCTATATGACAGTCAAAATACAGTGTGAGGGAGGAGGCCCAGGATAGCCAAGTAGAAGGAGCTATGTTTACCTCATTCCACAATCATAACAAGACTACACCAAAATGTAAAACAAGCTGAACAAGTGTCCATAGTAAGGGAGAAAAGGACAGCATCCAAGCAGTAAGAACACAGAGACATCCCCTAATCAAGAAATACATATATATAGTCATCCTAATATATATTCTGGAATCAGGAAGGGCTAAGAGCAGAAACACACTCTGAAGAGCAGGGTGGTAGGTTGTGCCAGATCCCAGCACCCCAATCTTACTATGACCCTTAGAGCACTGAAACTAGGGGGAAGAAACTATAGGCTATAAACCTAATATCACTTAACAGCAGACACCATCCTGATGACCTCGGCAACCTTTCTGAGAGCCACAGTGGAATTCAACATTCATGTAACAGACAAATTCTAGGAGAAAGTTCCATCTAACCCTAACAAATAGCTAATTTTGCTGAGGACTGACATTTATCAAGAATACTAACTCCTGGTAGACAGGCCCAATCCTACTATACCACTCCTGACTGTTAGCAAATAACTCACACACTGATAGTCAAAAACTTCCTTGGAGAGGACTAGAAAGAACTGGCAGGATACATTCAGAGTTTTTAATGGATGGCACAGCTACATACAAGATACTGGGTACTGTACAGCAAACCCTAACAAAAGGATTTTTCAAAGTTCACCCAATTACCAAATAATGTGATGATAACATTAACTATCCATTGTCTTTTGGAACCCTAAGACAGCAGGAACCTTACATCTCCACTATAGAGCATATATTTCCCCCAGTCCTGGAACCTTAGGATAGGGCCCACTTTCCCGCATGCCTCTCCCAATCCATATCAAATAATATCGTATCTGCCGATCACAACCTAATCAATGCAACAATTGCCACCTCAACATGCTTCAGCTCAGACTGTGACCAGAGACTTCACGTGTGGAATGACAACCCTTCAGCTTCATTACTCAGATGAGACCTTTCCTTTCATAGTATTCTCTAATTCTATCCCAGGTGGTTCACTTTCTAACAAAGTCCCAAAACCTAGATATAGACCAGGTTCTGTGTGAGAGAGCATATGTTCACACGTATCCATTAACTAGTGCAAAATATATACCTGAAAGCAGAAGTACACTAGAGTTTGCAGTGAGTACCCCCCTAACGCTTCCTCTCCACTATTCCAAGCTTTGGGTCCATGATTGCTCAACAATTTGTTTGGCTTCGTATGTTAACTCTTTTCAGCCACCAGATTCTAGATGCCATCAGGATACCGGCCAGGCTTCCCTCCAGCTGAAGACCCCACCAATGTGTCCTGGAGCTCCACTTCCCCAGAGACCCACCCTACTAGGGAAAGAGAGAGGCAGACTGGGAGTATGGACTGACCAGTCAACGTCCATGTTCAGCGGAGAAGCAATTACAGAAGCCAGACCTCCCACCTTCTGCAACCCACAATGACCCTAGGTCCATGCTCCCAGAGGGATAGAGAATGGGAAAGCTATCAGGGGAGGGGATGGGATATGGAGATTGGGTGGTGGGAATTGTGTGGAGTTGTACCCCTCCTACCCTATGGTTTTGTCAATTTATCCTTTCTTAAATAAAAAATAAATTAAAAAAAAAGTTTTTAATGGAGTACTCTGCCCAAGAATACTCCATCCAGTTAGATTATCACTTAGGTTTGAAGGACTGATGAAGAACTTTTCAGACAAATGATAGTTAAATGAGCCCCTCACTCCCTCCCCAAGCCCAGGGATGACATTTAGCTCTCAGATGAGGAAATTCAACTACATTGCTCCATCTGCACAGGGCCTAGGACTCAGCAGCAGTCAGCACGTGTTAATCCTCTACACTAGCCTTTTTTGGTCACAGACACTCATCCAAATATTTAATTGTTTGAATTTTGTTTGCAATGAGCATGTATCACTATATAATCAGAAGAAGCAACAAAGAGAATCTTTCTACAGGAAGAAAAAAAAAAGACAAATGCTTTTGACAAATAGCTTTCTAAGCATTTACTGATTAATCCCTTAGCAAGGCTTGCTAGGATGAAGGGGGAATGGGGTGAGCTGGCAATAACAACTGTCAACAGCAATCACGACAACACGTTACAATTACATGACGTATCTCCAAAGGCACTTTCCCACATATGGTTTTGCTTCATTCTTATAGCAAAACAGTACAGGCTCTTCCCCCACATTCCTGCTCTCCTCATTGCTGGCTTCTGCTACCAAGAGAGAGAAGTTGGCCATGGCCATCGGCAGACACAACTCTCAGCCCAGAAGGTAGTGTACACAGAGCGCTGGACACAGGCATGAGGTCCTGAGTTCAATATCTGGCATTTCATGTGCCATAGTGCTTCTCTGGCCTCTCACTCTCTATAAATTATAGAGACCACGAGCCTCCCAAATTGTGAGAAAATTAACCCCTTTGTTTAAGTCACACAGCCTGTGGTGTATGTTTTGGCCCTAGTAGATAAATGAAGAAACCAAGGGCATATGAGTGAGCTTGAGCACAACCTTTAAGCCCAGACTCTAGAGATGAGCTCAGCCCTGGCCCACACTTTGACAACAACCTCCTGAGAGACCCAAAACCAGAGACTTCCTTTTAGCTAATCCAGTATATTCCCTGAATAGCAGGGGATAATAAATGCTTGTCATTCTAAGTCACTAAATTTGGGCATAATTTGTTATGCAGTAATAGGTAACAAATACAATGAATGTGTTGAGCAAAGGCAGTGCTATCAGTATCCCTTTTATAGGTAGAGATGCTAAGATTCAAAAAGGTGAGGGTGCTTTGCCTGAGGTTAAACAGCCTGGCAGACCCTCCCAAGAGGATTAAATGGGTTAAATTGAAGGTAAACTTGGTCTCTACACACAAGGATTTCTTTTTTTTTCCAATCCAGCTTTGATTTTATTTAAATATTAAAATAATATATGCCTATATGAAATCCTTCACCTGTCTTCTCATTCTTTTTTTAATTGACAACATTGGTTTATAGTAATATAAGATTTGAGGAGGTTTGCCTTGGGCTTCCCTTCCAGGTCTGGCTATCTGAGGAGGGGCATACAGATACAGAGAACATTCCTGAAATACCCACCAACTGTCTCCTTGGAGTCTTTACTGCCAAACAAGGTTAAATGAAAATTGGTGTTTTAACAATGTCCATCTTGGTAACCTTCCCACATGCAGTAATGAGGCCCCTTGGATTTGGGCTAAGAGAACTGCCTCCTTCACCATTGGGCTACTGAGGCTCATAAGCAAAAGATCCATGATTCTCATGTGTGAAATCTTATCTAAAGCCATAATAGCCAAAGCACAGAACATTTGCTATAGGCAAGACAGTGGTCTAAGTATTTTATTCTATTCATTTAATTCTATGAGGCAATTCTGCTCTGATCCCCATTTTATCGATGAGGAAACCGAGGCACAAAAATGTTGAACAATTTGCTCAGGGTCACACACCTAATTCTTCTTCTTCTTCTAGCGTTTGCCCTTCTTCCGTAGCCAGTCAACAGGTCAGGTTGAAAGCTTTCAGGAGCTGCTTGTTGCTGGCTTTGAAAGTGACTGGGATCCATGTGGATTCAGTCAGCTAGGAAGGATCGTCAGTTTCCCCAATGAATGGGTACTCACGGGATGCACCACGAGAAGGTCGATCCAATGCATCACACACCTAATAAAGGATAGAGCCAATATTTAAAACCAGACATTTGAACTTCAGAATAAATCTTTTGACATATGTTTCCCTCTAGGCATTCAAATTTTAAAATATTCATAATGAATGATAACCTTTTGACAATTCTCTATTCCATCACCTCTGTAGTTTTAAAATAATAAAGTGAAAATAATCACAGTACATGAAGAACATCTTGCTATGCCTTGTGGAAAACCTTTTAGGAGCTGCTAGCTTCCATCAACATAACTTAAAGTCCCTCTAGGCTCAGACACCTGTCTTTGTCCCCAGCCTGAACACAAGGCTCCCTACTCCACTCACAGCTGCATTTCCTCTTTTTTGTATGACACACAATCCTGCTCCCTGTCTCTTGCCTTTGCTTATGCCTGCAGTTAAACAGCCCTCATGCAGCAATTTTCCTACTAAGCACTCCTTAACCTTTACCTGTTTGGAGAAGTTTTGCTGTCACTTCTACCACTCAGGTGATTAGCACTGTACCAGCCCAGTCCAACCAGCACTCTTATCCTCTCCTCATTCTCTCTCTCTCTCTCTCTCTCTCTCTCTTTCTCTCTCTCTCCCTGCTTCCTTCCCTCCTTCCCCCCTCCCATTGGACTATGGTTTCTGCAGAACAGAAATGGTTTATTTGTCTTTATATTCCTAGCAATTAGCGTAGCACCTGGCACCTATTAAGTACCAGTGTGTTGAATGAACACAAGCCCTCTAAAGAACCTGGGGACACTATCTACTTACTCACTCCAGCTGTTTCTTCTAGATATTCTGAAGCCCACAGCCACACTGGTGGGACCCAAGAGAGATCCTGGCATAGTCCTACTTCCATAAACTGGTGGGAAAAAAAGAGTTCAAGAAAAAATAATCAATTTGTCTCCACTAATTAAGGACAGCAATAAAAACACAACAGGGTCAAATCTGCCATGTATCTGAACACCCCAAATATCAAAGTCACCTCTTTTAGTTTCCTGTTGCCACTGTGATAGATTATCTTCAAGGAGGTTAAAACAATACAGGTTCACTGCAACACACTTCTGGAAATGAGAAGTCCGAAATGTATCTCACGTGGCTAAAATCAAGGTGTCAGCAGAACTGGATTTTTTCTGGAGGTTCTAGAGGTGCATAGGTCACCTCGTCTTTTCAATATTTAAGGCCCATTATAGTCTTTGACTTGTGATCCCTTTCTTCTTGGGAACCAGCACTGTAGCATCTTCGACCTCCCTTCTCTCTGTTTTCTGCTTCAGTCCTCTCCTGCATCCCTCTCCCTTTATGATAGATAGATAGATAGATAGATAGATGACAGATTAGATAGATAGATAGATGATAGATAGATAGATAGATAGATAGAGATGTAAATATATAGCTCTTGGGGCAAGGGTTACCACCAGAGACTCAGTGCCAGTACAACAAATCTATCACTCCTGGTGTTTTTTTTTTTCTTTCTATTTTACTTGATAATAAAGAGATAAATTAAGAGACAGAGAGAAAGACAGACACCTGCAGACCTGCTACACTACTCATGAAACTCCCCCACAGGTGGGGATTGGATGCTTGAACCCAAGTCTCTCTCAGCAATATTTACATTCTAGGCATTAATTTTAAATAGTTTGGTCCTTTAGATTCTACACAGGATTGGGAAGATCTAATTTGCAAAAAGGAGTGAAGAGAAACAATGCTTAGTGAGCATTGCCATGTGTCAAGCATTCTGGGTCTTGTTTAGTTCAAACCTCACAGTAGTACCTTCCAAGTCTGGCTCTACTATCTGATATTTCATAGTAGAATAAACTGGTTCTTAGATAGATGTGGTAGTTTAACTCAGAAAACTAGTAAATGACAAAATGGGTTTAAAATTTTAGCTATTTGGCTCTGAAACTGGTGCTCTCTTCAGAACTCAGCCTTGTTACTTCCTCAGAAGAAGTTCAACTTTTTTAGCTGTCTGACAGACTTGTGTGAAGAAAGAAAAAAAACAAAAACCAAAGAGAACTTGGAAAAGCAAAGAGTGGAGGGGGGGTCATATTTTCCAAATAAACAAGGAGTGTTGGAGAACTCTTTGTGGAGGCAATACAGATGCCCTCCACCAAAATCTGCAGTCAGGTCCAAGAGATTTCTGGTTGCTAGGCAACATCTCACCACACCAATCTAATTAGCAGATTTCACCTGAATTCTAACAGTTGCTAGGTAACTCCCTGCTACGGCCTTTTCCCCCTCCCCTCCAAGCCAATACTGGTCCCAGAGGATCAGTAGAAAATACAGAAGATATATTTATATTTTAAATCCCCCTTGTGAGTTTAATATATCCACCAAGAGTAAGAAAATCCAGGAAATAGAATTCAGAGGCACTGGCATAAAAAAGATGTCCCATGAGCCAGTGAATAGATTCTTCAGGAGAAAGAGACTTATGGAACTAAAATTGGCCTCAGATGACAGAACTCTCCATGAGAATCACTGCAGATGAGAACTCTTACTAGAGATTCTAAAAGAATGAATCCTCTGAGCAATCTGAGAAGAAAAGAGGGAACTAATATTTATAGTATTATTATTACCTGGCAACAGGTTAGATACTTTCACAAGTACCTCATTTAATCTTTGCAAAAATCTGGTGAAATTGGTAGCTGTTTTACCAAAGAGAAATTTGATCTTAGTAGTAGTAAATAACTTGATAATGATCACTTGTCCAAAGGAACTGGAAGTTAGAGATAGGATGATATAACTAAATTCTATGTATGATCTTTGCACAACTCCCTGCATGGGGTTATTTGCAGCAAATGATACATATTATCATTTATTCAAGTACAATTTTAGCATTAAAACAGACTACTGGGAACATGCACAAGTCAGAAATACATGACTTCTCTTACCTTATTATTTGCCAGGGATCTTAACAGTCCCTTTAGGTACTGATTCACAAACTTTATGGTCTCAGAATCACTTTAGCATTTTTAAACATAGACACTGAACAGTGTTCTTTGAGGAATCGAAATAGTTTTCAGATAATGTTTTTATAGACATGTTGGTTATATCTATTAACACCATACTAGGAATTAAATCAGAAAATTTTTAAATATATAACTATTAATTGATATTAAAAAACAATTAAAGCCTTCCAAACATGATCCTATAGACTGAGTAACCCTAACATAACCAATATTATAATGAAATATCACAATAAATCCTATTAGAGCACAGTTGTAATTCATAGGGATGGTGTGGGGAGTCATTATCTAAAAGTAGGTGGACACACATGGCAAGTGGGTGGAGGAAGGGAGAGGAAAAGACATCTTCAGGATTGTGAAAAGGTGCTCACCAATCACCAGTACAATGTTAGCATGCTACACAGCAAGCCAGGGAAAGAAGAGAGACTATAGACCCTTAATATTCAGGCCCAGGAAACTCTCTAGACGAACAAGGTACAAAACTACCCACAGAGATTTGCTTTTGTGGCAGGTAGGAAGCCCCGTCAACATTAGGCAGCTGAGTCATAAAAAGATAGTCTGACTGGGCGGCCTACCTTCAGGAGAGAGCCACTCCAGCAATTTAGCTACCAGCATGCAGGCTGGGAAAGTGACTCTGCCCCATTCATAATTGGAGACTTAAGTGCTTGCACCAGAGAATCTGAAAAGAGCAAGGTGCTGGTTGAAAGCCTCCTACTAAATCTTGTGCATAGCAAGAATTATTACAGCAACACAAGTTGCTATATTGACTCAGCACTGATTCAACATCCCATTCTTTCTCTTCTTATCAACAAAGGATAAATCCAGCACTATAGTCAAAGTATCATGTTCTGGTCAAGAGCAAAAGTGAAGCTAATACATAAAAAAATGAAACACTCCTAGTACCAGTGAGATTCCAACAGAAAGTGAGTGCATTACACAAATCTATGAGGACATATTAGTGTCCAGAGTGCTATCAGAGAAATAACTTAGGGAATATGTCATGAAGATACTTACAGAAATCACACTCGACACAGAAGAAGTAGGGTAAATATTAAAATAAGTAATAAGGGAACTGAAGGAAAATGAAGGCTTGAAGGAGGGAAAAATTCCAAACATAAGTACAGGGTATTAAGGAATACAAACTCAAATAGAAAGCCATGGTAGTAGACCATGCAGAGGCGAGAACTTCAGAATTAGGGAATAAAATGACCATAATCTCTAAAATGGAAGAACATGGAGAAAAAAGTGCTTAGGAAATATGAGGCAACTCTGGGAAATATCAGACTCCATTAAAAAGGAAAATATGGGGAGTCAGGTGGTAGTGCAGTGGGTTAAGCGCACGTGGCACCAAGCACAAGGACTGGAGTAAGAATCCCAGTTCGAGCCCCTGGCTCCCCACCTGCAGGGGAGTCGCTTCACCAGTGGTGAAGAAGGTCTTCAGGTCTCTCTTTCTCTCCCCCTGTCTGTCTTCCCCTCCTCTCTCCATTTCTCTCTGTCCTATCCAACAACGACGACATCAACAACAATAATAACTACAACAACAATTAAAAAATAAGAGCAACAAAAGGGAAAATAAATAAATATTTTTAAAAATTAAAAAAAGAAAAATATGAGGGTAATTAAAATTTCATAATGAGGAGAAAGAGAAGGAAGCAGAGAATATACTAAAAAATAATGGCTGAAATTTTACCAAGCTGGGGTGACCAGGACACAAAAGTTCAGGAAGCAGAGAGAGAGAGAACATTCAAATTCCTAAACCTGTAAGGACATACATCAAGACACATCTTTATAAAATTATCAAATGGTAAAACCAAAAAGAAATATTGCAGATCATTAAAGAAAAGAACAAAGTGATTAATAAAGGTGGCATGATCAGTTAGAGAAATGGTTATGCAAAGAGGCCAGGTGATGGCACACCCAGTTGAGTGCATCCATCATCATGCACAAAGACCTGGATTTGAGCCCTGAGCCCCACCTGCAGGGGAGAAGCTAGATGAGCAGTAAAGAAGATCTACAGGTGTCTGTCTTTCTCTATCTCTCCCTCTCAATTTCTCCCTCTTCTATGAAATATTTTTTTAATTAAGGAAAATGGTCTCCAGGAGCAGTGCATGCACCAAACCCCAATGATAACCCTGGTGGCAACTGAGAGAGAAAGAGAGAGAGAGAGAGAGAGAATAAAAACTACTCTGAAATTCTAACTCACACCTTTGAGATGGAAAAACAGGATATTACAGGTGTTGGTGAGGATGTAGACAAAAAGGAGACTCTGATACAATGTTAAGTGGGAATGCAAACTAGTGCAGCTCCTTTGGAAACCTATATGGAGAGTTCTTAAATAAAAATGGAAATACATTATGATCCAACACTTGGCCGTTTATCCAAAGGATATAAACACACTAATTTAAGGAGACATATGCACCCCTATGTTTATAGCTGCATTATACACAAAAGGCAAGGAGTGGAAGCAGCCTAAATGCTCATTAACAAATGAGTGGATAAAGAAATTATGGGAAACAGGGGTATACAGCATAATG
This sequence comes from Erinaceus europaeus, assembly GCF_950295315.1. NCBI lineage: Eukaryota > Metazoa > Chordata > Mammalia > Eulipotyphla > Erinaceidae > Erinaceus > Erinaceus europaeus. Next base: position 56,159,467 of record NC_080173.1, on the reverse strand, counting down.
GTTATGCAAAGAGACTCTAATGCCTAAAGCTCCAAAGTCCCAGGTTCAATTTCCCACACCACCATAAGCTGAACTGAGCAGTGCTCTTGTAAAAAAAATAAAAAGAGAGAAAAAAAGAAAGAAAGAAAGAAAGAAAGAGAGAAAGAAAGAAAGAAGGAGGAGGAAGAGAGGAGAAAGAAGAGGGAGGAAAGGAGTAGGAAGGAGAGGGAGAAGGAAGGAGAAGAAGAGGAAGAAGAAGGAGTAGTTACAGGATTATGGGATATATATTTAATGGAGTACTACCCAGCAACTAAAAAGATATTGTTGTGTCCTTTGAAACAAAATGCATGGGACTGGACGTGATCATGCCTAGTGAAAAAACAGCTACCTGATCATTCCACTTACATGTAGAATATGTAGAATTGAAATACATAAACTTGCAAAAAGAAAAACCAAAACAGAAGAAGTAAACACACTGCCTTTAATACTTTTTGAGAACTATGGGGAGGATAGGAGCACAGAACTCTGGTGATTGGTGCAATGTAGAATTATTCCCTGTAATCTTATAATCTTAAAACCCACTATATATAACCAATAAATTTAAAAAATGCATAATAAAAGTTAAATAGTGTGATGTTGGAACAAAAGCAGGCATCACACCAATGGAACAGAATAGAAAGCCCAGAAGAAAATCCACACATACATGAACATCTAATGCATGACAAAGGAGCCAAAGCCATTCAATGAGGAAAAGAAAGCCTCTTCAAAAAATGGTATTAGAGAAACTGGACAACCACATAGAGAAAGGTGAAATTGGGCCATCACTTAATATCATACACCAAAGTTAGCTCAAAATGGATTAAAGACTTCAACATTAAACCCAGAACTATAAAAAAAAATTTAGAAGAAAACACAAATTAAATATTTCAGGGCCTTAACTTCACAAGTGTATTTGGAGACTCAACCCCATTAGCAAGGTAGGCTAACGCAAGAATAAACACATAATACTCCATAATACTGTAAAGCTTCTATACATCAAAAGAAACAGTCAAAAGGATCAAAGGCAACAGAGAAATTGGGAGAAGATATTTGCACATCACACATATGTCAAGAGATTAATATCTAAAATTATGAAGAGGAGGCAACTGGTGAAATACACAACTGAGCACACATATTACCATATACAAGCACCCAGGTTCAAGCCCCCACTCCCCATCTGCAAAAGAGAGAGCTTCACAAGCAGTGAATCAGGGGTACATGTGAGTCTATTTCTCTCACTCTTTGCTTCCTCCTCTTTTCTTGATTTCTCTCTGTCTTATCAAAGAAAAAAGGGGGAGCAGAGTTACCACCAGAAGCCATGAAGTCATAGGGCAGGCACCAACCCTCAGTGATAACCCTGGTGGCAAAAAGTAAAATGAAATATCTAAAGAAATCATACAGCTCAATAACAAAAAGGCAAAAGACCTAATTTTAAAAAGTGGGCAAAATATATGACTAGAGAATTCTCTAAAGAAGACATACATGTGACCCACAAACATGAAAAATGCTCAATATCACTTATCACTAGAGAAATGCAAATTAAATAAGATACTACCAATGTGAAAATGGCCTATGGGAACAAAACAGGAAATATCTTCTGTAGCTGCCAAAGATGTGGAGAAAAAAGAAACTCTGACACTGTTGATGGGAATGCAAACTGGTGGAACCACTATGGAAAACAGTGTGGAGCTTCCTAAAGTAAAAATGAAACTACCTCATGATCCAGTAATATAATACTAAGTATACATCCAAAGAACATGAAAACACTTATTCAAAAGCACTTATGCACCTTTATGTTCATAATTTCTCTACTTATAATAGCCAAAGTATGTAAACAATGTAAAGGCCAATCAACAAATAACTGGATAGAGAAGCTTTGGGACATATAATCAATGGACTACTACTCTGCAACTACAAAAGGAGATAATGTGTCCTTTGAGGCAAGGTGATTGTAACTGAAAGTGATTATACTTAATGAAATAAGTATAGAGATAAAAGACAACTACTGATGGTTTCACTCATACATGACATACAGCATGATGACTAAAGCAAATGAACTTGCAAAGAAGAAAACAGCAACCAGTCTCCCAGATTTTGTGAAAACTGAGTACTATGGTGGTTGTGGTAGGTGTATCAGGAAGCAGACAGGACTTTAGTGGTGGGTGAGGTAACACATATACATATATGGGTGTGAAAATATACCACTATGTGGTCCGGGAAGTGGCACAATGGATAAAGCACTGGATTCTCAAGTGTGAGGTCCCAAGTTCAATCCCCGGCAGCACATGTACTAAAGTGATATCTGGTTCTTTCTCTCACTCCTCCTATCTTCTCATTAATAATTAAGTAAAATACTTTTTTAAAAAAGAAAAAGAAAATATACCACTAAAGTTGTATAATTTTGTAAACCACTGTTAAATCATTTATAATGAAAATTTTTTAAAGCATTGGTTATTTAAATATAAATCATCTATTTTCATGTCAAATTACTTTCAAAAACAAAAAAAGTGAGTGAGAAGGTTGGCACTATTTTACATTTTTGCAAGCTTCTTTGAAAGCTGGCTTCATAGAAGAGCTGGGCATTCCTACCTGTTTCTGGATTCAGTCTGTAGCATCATCACATGCCAGGAGAGTCCCTGGGACATGTCACTCTCCTTCTCCACTGTTTTCATCACATTCCTGAGAGAATGAGAGTGAGTGAAATAAGCAAATAACATTTTATATAATTATGAAAGTAATTTTGACCTGAGAACCCTCTGAAAGGACCTCAGAATCACCCAGAAATTCCCAGACCACACTTTGAGAAACACTGCCTTCAGGTATAATAATTTGGAGGCCCAGAATACATTATGAGTTTTTTTAACTGTGTTCCTGCTATTTTTCCAGCCATTTTTTATTTATTATTTATAAAATGGAAACACTGACAAGACCATAAAAGGGGTACAGCTCCACACAATGCCCACCCCCAGAGCTCCATATCCAATCCCCTCCCTTGATAGCTTCCCTATTCTTTATCCCTCTGTGAGTATGGACCAACGATTATTGTGGGGTGCAGAAGTTGGAAGGTCTGGCTTCTGTGACTGTTTCCCCACTGAACATGTATGTTGGCAGGTCAAGTCACACTCCCAACCAGTCTCTCTCTTTCCCTAGTGGGGCAGGGATCTCGGGAGGCAGGGCTCCAAGACACATGGTGGGATCCTCTACCCAAGGAAGTCGGGTTGGCATCATGGTATCATCTGGAATCTGATGGCTGAAAAAAAGTTAACATATAAAGCCAAACAAATTGTTGACTAATCATGAACCTAAAGGCAATAATATTGCAGATGAAGACTTGGGGTCTCCATTTTGTAAAAAGCTAGTAGGTCTGTCTTAGGTATATTCCAGAGGGCCCATAACTTTACTAGTATTTGCCTGAGCCTGACATCTGATATGCAGGTGGACCCAGGTTATTGTCTGGGGAGATGGTGTGATAGTTTTAAAAAGGACTAGAAAGCTGCATCAGGGAAGAGAGTATTTTCCAAATATGGAAAAGTATATAAAAATTGTTAACTGTAAACCCTACTGGTTTGATCTGGGGCCCATATTCAGCACAGGAGCCTAAGTAACTTCTGCATCCCTGTAGGTCTGGGCTCACATTCTGTTGTCATGGCTAGAAAAAATCCAGGCTGCACTGGATTTCAGGACCCATCTTCCTCGGGTAGAAGTTGTCCAAACCTCCCCTCAAAGAATGGAACATTCCCTACCATTATTGATCCACATTGAGGGCAAGGTCCTATAGGGGACCAGAAAGGTGTTCATTATGTTGTTCCTGATGGAGATGACCAGTGACAGTGAAGAGAGGGATCTATTTGAGGTCTAGGCCCATAATGTCTATGTGGGAAATCCAGGGCTCCCTGACTAGGGCCCCAAGTGACGGGGTGACTGACTGTGACTAAAGAGTCATCTCTTGCACCTATTCAGCTTTTGTAGCCCTTACTTTGTCTGATATAGCTAGCTTTGGAGTGACTGGGGGACATGTAATAGGAGACAGGTGAGGAGGGAATCTAGGTCTAAGTAGGAACTATTTCATTGAGTACTTTAAGGTGACTTTTTAGTTCTTTCTACATTCTTGCTTCACTTTTTGACTCACTGAAAATTCTTGTACACTTTTATTTAAGGTATATATTTCCCCTAATTTATGGATACATGTACATCTGTCCTATCTGATGGCCTATATCTAGGTTTTGAGGTTTTGTTAAGAAGTGTGCCACTGCTTGGAATGTTCCTACTGATGACCATAGAATGTGAGCTCAGATCTACAGGGATGAAGAGGTCACATAGGCTCCTAAGCTGAATATAGGCCCCAGACCAAATCAAATCAATGGGGTTTACAGTCAACAATATGCATATCCCTTTCACATATTATGGATCTACTCTCTTCCCTGATCCAGCTTTCTGTGCCTTTTCCAGCCATGACATCACCTCCCTAGATGATAACTTGGATCCACCTGCATATCAGATTTCAGGCTCAGAGGAAAAAAAAAAAAACTGGTATAGCTACAGGCCCTTTGAAATATAACTAAAATATGCCTAATAGCTATCTACAAAATGGAGAACCCCCCAACTCTTCATCTGCACTATTCCAGCCTTTAGGTCCACAATTGTTCAACAATTATTTTGGCTTTGTATGTTAACTCTCTTCAGCTACCCCGTTCCAGATACTAATATGATGCCAACCAGACTTCCCTGGACAGACAACCCCACCAATGTGTGCTGGAGCTCTGCTTCCCCAGAGCTCCTCCATACTAGGGAAAGAGAGAGACAGGCTGGGAGTATGGATCGACCTGTCAAGGCCCATGTTCAGCAGGGGAGCAATTACAGAAGCCAGACCTTCCACCTTCTGCATCCCACAGTGACCTTGGGTCCATACTCCCACAGGGATAAAGAATAGGAAAGCTATCAGGGGAGGGGATGGGATCCAGAGATCTGGTGGTGGGAATTGTGTGGAGTTGTACCCCTCTTATCCTATGGTTTTGTCAATGTCTCCTTTTTTAAATAAGTAAGTAAAAAAGTGTGCGACTTGAAGTGGAGATAGAGTCCCATGAGCTAGGAACAGTCTCACCAGAGTAATGAAGCTGAAGAGTTGACATTCCATGCATGATGTCTCTGGACACAGTAAGCATGCTGAGGTGGTACTGGTTGCATTGATTAGACTGGGATCAGCAGATGCAGTATCAGTTGGTATGACTTGAGAGAAGCATGCAGGAAAATGAGCCTCACCTTAGAGGTTCCACGACTGGGAGATGCATGGGCTTTATAGAGAAAGGGGAAGTTTCCTGCTGTCTTAGGTTTAAGAAGGCAATAGATAGTTAGTTATTGCTGAGGGTTTTTTTGTTGTTATTGTTGTTGTAATTATTATTGATGTTGTTGTTGTTGGATAGAACAGAGAGAAATGGAGAGAGGAGGGGAAGACAGAGAGGGGGAGAGAAAGACAGACACCTGCAGACCTGCTTCACCACTTGTGAAGTTACTCCCCTGCAGGTGGGAAGCTGGGGGTTCAAACCGGAATCCTTCCTCAGGTCCTTGCACTTTGTGCCACCTGCACATAACCCGCTGCACTACCACCCAACTCCCAATAGTTATTGCTATAACCAAATTATTTGGCAATTGAGTTAGCTTTGAAAATCCCATAGTTAGGTTTTGCTGTATCATACACAACCTCACCATAGTTTGTGACCTTTTATGCTATTTATATGTAGCTTTTTCTTATAAAGTAATGCCATCAGTTGCTTCTGATCTCCCTGGTCTAAGCTTTTTGAAGACAATATTTCTTCTTTTTTAACTTATTTATAAAAAGGAAATACTGACAAAACCATAGGATAAGAGGGGTATGACTCCACACATTCCCACCATCAGATGGAGACAATATTTCAAAGAACAAGTCATTATTAAAAATGTATTAACAGTTTGAGCCCATGGTTAAAATTCAATCTGATTTCCAATTTGAAGTCTTAAGTGCTTAGATAGAAGGAACATATACTCAGCCCATGATCTATGAATCTAAAAGTTTGAGACATTCAATCCATTTTCCCCTCTCATATTAATTTGTTATTTGTGAGATTGTGAGTTAATAGGAGTCTACATCAACACCATTCCCACCACCAAAGGTCTCCAGCCAGTTATTTAAGAATACTCCAGACATCTTTAAAGACATCTTCAATGAAACGGATCCAAGGAAGACTAAGGCAAGGAAGACTAACAAGAAAGACTAAGGCAAGCATAAACCTATGGGACTACATCAAATTAAAAAGCTTCTGCACAGAAAAAGAAACCATTACCCAAACCAAGAGAGCTCTCACAGAATCGGAGAAGATCTTTACATGCCCTACATCAGACAAGAGGCTAATAACCAGAATATATAAAGAGCTTGCCAGATTCAACAACAAAAAAACAAATAACCCCATCCAAAAATGGGGAGAGGTCATGGACAGAATATTCACCACAGAAGAGATCCAAAAGGCCAATAAACACAAGAAAAAATGCTCTAAGTTTAGGGCACCAAAGTAAAAACCCTGTGGTGAGGGGTAGACATGCAGCTTCCTGGGACAATGGGGGGTGGGAGTGGGTGGGAGGGATGGGTCACAGTCTTTTGGTGGTGGGAATGGTGTTTATGTACACTCCTAGTAAAATGTAGTCATATAAATAACTAGTTAATTAATATGAGAGGGGGGAAATTAATTGTATGTCTCGAAGTTTCTCAAAACACAAACTGAATCTTTTCAATATATAGGCTGTGTAATTGATATGCAGACTCTCTCAAAAGCATAGACCAAGTAGATCAGAAGCAACCAATAGCACAGCTATATACAAGATACTGGATACTGTACAGCAAACCATAACAAAAGGACTTTTCAAAGTTAACCCAATTACCAAATAATGTGATGATAACATTAACTATCCATTGTCTTTTGGAACCCTAAGACAGCAGGAACCTCACATCTCCACTATAGAGCCTCTACTTCCCCCAGTCCTGGAACCCTTGGATAGGGCCCACTTTCCCATATGCCTCTCCCAATCCATATCAAATAATATTGTATCTGCCGATCACAACCCTAACCAACACAACGATTGCCACCTCAACATGCTTCACTTCAGACTGTGTCCAGAGACTTCACGTGTGGAATGACAACCCTTCAGCTTCATTACTCGGGTGAGACCTTTCCTTTCATAGTATACTCTAATTCCATCTCAGGTGGTTCACTTTCTAACAAAGTCCCAAAACCTAGATATACACCAGTTTCTGTGAGAGAGAGCATATGTTCACACGTATCCGTAAACTACTGCAAAATATATGCCAGAAAGCAGAAGTGCACTAGAGTTTGCAGTGAGTACCCCCCTAACATTTCCTCTCCACTATTCCAAGCTTTGGGTCCATGATTGCTCAACAATTTGTTTGGCTTCGTATGTTAACTCTCTTTTCAGTCACCAGGTTCCAGATGTCATCAGGATGCCGGCCAGGCTTCCCTGGACTGAAGACCCCACCAAGGTGTCCTGGAGCTCCGCTTCCCCAGAGACCCACCCTACTAGGGAAAGAGAGAGGCAGACTGGGAGTATGGACCGACCAGTCAACGCCCATGTTCAGCGGGGAAGCAATTACAGAAGCCAGACATTCTATCTTCTGCAACCCACAATGACCCTGGGTCCATGCTCCCAGAGGGATAGAGAATGGGAAAGCTATCAGGGGAGGGGGTGGGAAATGGAGATTGGGTGGTGGGAATTGTATGGAATTGTACCCCTCCTACCCTATGGTTTTGTTAATTAATCCTTTCTTAAATAAAAAATAAAAAAAATTTTAAAAGTGCTCTAAGTCTTTCATTGTCAGAAAAATGTAAATAAAGACAACAATGAGATACCACTTCACTCTGTGAGGATGTCATACATCAGAAAAAGTAACAGCAGCAAATGCTGGAGAGGGTGTGGGGTCAAAGGAACCCTCCTGCACTGCTGGTGGCACTGTCAATTGGTCCAGCCTCTATGGAAAACAGTCTGGAGAACTCTCAGAAGGCTAGAAACGGACCTACCCTATGATCCTGCAATTCCTGTCCTGGGGATATAGCCTAAGGAACACAGTACACCCATCCAAAAAGATCTATGTACACATATGTTCTTAGCAGCACAATTTGTAATAGCTAAAACCTGGAAGCAACCTAGGTGTCCAACAACAGATGAGTGGCTGAGCAAGTTGTGGCCTATATACACAATGGAATACCACTCAGCTATTAAAAATGGTGACTTTACCATTTTCAGCCGATCTTGGATGGACCTTGAAAAATTCATGTTAAGTGAAACAAGTCAGAAACAGAAGGGTGAATATGTGATGATCTCACTCTCAGGCAGATGTTGAATAACAAGATCAGAAGAGAAAACACAAGTAGAACCGAACTGGATTTGGCATATTGCACCAAAGTAAAAGACTCTGGGGTGCGTGGGGGGAGAATACAGTTCCAAGAAGGATGACAGAGGATCTAGTGGGGATTGTATTGTTATATGGAAAACTGAGAAATGTTATGCATGTATAAACTATTGTATTTACTGTTGAATGTAAAACATTAATTCCCCAATAAAGAAATTAAAAAAAAAATACTCCAGGGGGCTGAGCAGTGGCACAACAGGTTAAGAGCACATGGCGTGAAGCACAAGAATCAGTGTAAGGATCCTGGTTCAAGCCTCAGCTCCCCACAGGTGGTGAAGCAGGTCTGCAGGTGTCTATACACCTCCCCTTCTCTGTCTTCCCCTCCTCTCTCAAATCTCTGTCCTATCCAACAATGACAGCAATAACAACAACAACAATAATAACAACGATAAACAACAAGGGCAACAAAAGGGAAAAAATAGCCTCCAGGAGCAGTGGATTCATAGTGCAGGCACCAAGTCCCAACGATAATCCTGGATGCAAATAATAATAGTAATAATAATAATAAATTAAAATACATTTTAAAAAGAATACCCCATAACTTTCTTCCTCGTAGTATATCATAGTCCCTTAGAACCAACCCAAAGCATTGTCTCTTGCAAAAACCAAGATATAGATACTGATTCCAGATTTCAATAAAATGACTAGAAATATAATATTTCATGTATTTCCAATAGCCTTCTGTTGACTGGTACAAAAAAGAAACATAAGACTCTCCTAGCCTCTGTGATTAGCAGAAGGGATGGACATCAGATCCAGCCAGGCCAATGAAATCCCAGACTTGTAATTTCCTTTTTCTCTCAAGGTCCCAGTATGCTATACTGGATCATCAGTTTACACCAGTACTTTAGAGCATACATGCTGTCTCCCCACCCCAAGCATACACGTAAGAGTTTCACAGGCTGGTCATTCTGTCAGAGGATTCATATTAACTGTTTTATTTATTTATTTATTTATTTATTTAGGGATTAATGGTTTGATTAATCCCTATTTTATTTTTTTATTATTTTTTTAAATATTTATTTTATTTATTCCCTTTTGTTGCCCTTGTTGTTTTATTGTTGTAGTTATTATTGTTGTTGTCGTTGTTGGATAGGACAGAGAGAAATGGAGAGAGGAGGGGAAGACAGAGAGGAGGAGAGAAAGACAGACACCTGCAGACCTGCTTCACCGCCTGTGAAGCGACTCCCCTGCAGGTGGGGAGCCAGGGTTCGAACCGGGATCCTTATGCCGGTCCTTGTGCTTTGCACCACCTGCGCTTAACCCGCTGCGCTACAGCCCAACTCCCGATTAATCCCTATTTTAACGAAATACAATAGTTTGTACATGCCCTATTGACTCTTTTTAACATTGAGATTCTGGTTGGTGTTATCTCACTAAATATCTTATTGCCTCTGGCTATATTTATTCCACTTTGATTGTATTGCCCATCAGAGTCCTTGGTGGCTGAATTAGTCCCTATAGCCTAGAACACTGATATTCTTCTGTTCCATCCCACCCTATCTCTCTCTCTTTCTCTCTCTCTATCTCTCTCTCTTGCTCGCTCGCTCACTCTCGCTCTCTCTCACACACAAATTAGACTCTGAGTTCATGTCTTCTCTGCTTTCACAGCAAGCAAAAAGCAGCCCAGGATGTCCTACCATCTTGCAACTACCACCCATCCCAACACCCACTTACAATGATACATATTCTGCCATGGTGGCACATGCCTTCTGTTTTTGCATGAACTATTCTTTCTGAGATTCAGTTCCATTCACATTGACTAGCATTTACTGAGCATCTACTTTGTGCCAGACACTTCACTGAAAATACAAAAGCATAAGAATGGCCTCCACCTTCAAAGACTTTACATGTAGTAGCAAAGATTGTAAATAACCAAAAACTATAAAAGCTAACCAGTAGGATTTATGTTTTACACGGAATTCTTGCAATACAGACGACAGAACAGCTACCAAGTCTGGCTTCAATATAAAAGAGCTGACAAATCTGACAGGACATAAAGAAGACCTTTGTGCTGGTTTCCTCCTTTCACCCTCTATCGCAAATCTATTCTCTGCCCTTCTCTACCCTGCTCTGCATCAGAGAAACTGACCTGAACTTTATCTCTGGTTTTCACTGTGTCCATCTAATATAGGTACTAGTAGGCTAGGAGGCTTGAGGAGAGTGAGGTCAGAGAATTGACTTCCCACTGGCCAGTGCTCACTTCCTGTCTTTTCAATCTGATAGCAGCTACTGGTTCTGGCAATACTATTCTCTCCTGGGAGTTGGGCGGTGGCACAGCAGGTTAAGCACATGTGGTGCAAAGCCAAGGACCAGCCTAAGGATCCCAGTGCAATCCCCTGGCTCCCCACCTGCAGAGGAGTCCCTTCACAAGTGGTGAAGCGGGTCTACAGATGTCTTGCTTTCTCTCCCGCTCTGTCTTCCCCTCCTCTCTCCATTTCTCTCTGTCCTATCCAACAACAACATCAATAACCCCAACAATGTTAAACAACAAGGGCAACAAAAGGGAAAAGAAAAAATAAATTTTTTTAAATTAAAAAAAACTTTAGAAAATACTATTCTCTCCCATTTCTCTTCAAAACTACCAGTAATACCCTCACTAGCTCGGGGGTGCTTTACCAGGCTTTTGTTCCCTGATGCCTCCCCCACACTTGTGTAGATAGACCTAATGTTAACTTCTCTGCACTCAGACCCATTTAACATCACATTTCCCTTCATGGCGCAAGGTGGCTATTGGCATCTAAAGTCTTTTTCCTTTACAGGGTGGTGGCACACCTGGTTAAGGGCACATGTTACGATACTCAAAGACCCAGGTTCAAGCCCCTGGCCCCTACCTGTAGGAGAAAAGCTTTGTGAACGGTGAAGCATTGTTGCAGGTGTCTCTCTCCTTCTCTGTCACCCCATCCCCTCTCAATTTCTGGCCATCTCTATCCAATAAATAAATAAAGCGTTTTTAAAATGAGCTATTTTAGGCAGGGATAGATAGCATAATGGTTATGCAGAGTCTCTCATGCCTGAGACTCCTAAATCCTAGGTTCAATCACCCACTGTTGTGGCACAGCACACCAGCTCACAGTTGGAGTTAGGATGTAGTTAGCATACAGCTGACATCAGCCTGACTCTGGAGTATACTATGATGTATGCAAATTCACAAGGGATTGTGCCTGGAGCTGCTCAGGCTCTTTGGATCATCTCTTTCTCAGTGTTTTCCTGCTGGCATAGCTCCTGACTGATTTTCCTGCTGACCTCTTCACATCTGGTGGATTCTTGGTTTCTGCTATTTCTCTTAGCTAGACTTTTCCTTTCACTTACTTTCACTGTGATTTTACGAATAAACCTCTCATTTTTTTTATAACCCTAGACAAAGCCATGTGTTGCTTACAATACCCCATACCACCATAAGCCAGAGCTGATCAGTGCTCTGGTTAAAAAAAAAAAAAAAAAATGAAGTTGTGTGTGTGCCAAGCCTCATCAGAGTCACCAGTTCCTTCTAAAAACATCAGAGTGCACATGGACACAGGTAAATTTCCAAATAATAACTTATAACAGAGGTGCCCCTTTATTTAACTTAGTGAAGCAAAATGATCAAGATTGCCTCCCTCTGATCCACAGTGGTCAAACAGCCCTTCAAATGCTGTTGGTTCTCATGGCCTCCTAGTCCTCAAGAAATAAAGTAGACAACCCTGAGAATGCTAAGCCATAACCTCTAAGGAGAACACACTGTTCGGGGTGTTAATGAAGCCAAGTGGGAGGAGAGGATGATGAAATACTATGAGCCCCGAAAAGAATTCCTAGATTGTGTGACTTTGGCGCACTTGTTCATGGGTGTGCCCTTGGACCCAGTCAGGATCTAAGTTTGGTCTCTCACCTCTGTGGTATCCATTCTGAAATGGCGTATGATAATACTGCTGTCAGTTAACTCTTATTTCTTTCTGTCTAAATTGCTGCCTTTCCATATTCTCTCCTGGATTTCCATATTCTCGCCTGGATATATATATTCCCATTTTTCAGAGACATTAAAAACACACAATTATATTTTAATTTGGGCGCTGTCCCTGCTGAACTATGTGTCCTCAGGCAAAACCTCTCTGAACATCAATGGTACAATGGAGATAATTCTGCCGTACTCACCTTGCAAATTAAAAATTAAAACAATGAAAAGAACCCAGCAGCTGCTAGAGGGGGAGAGAGAGAGAGAGAGAGGGAGAGAGAGAGAGGTGAGCTGTTTTAATTTGAATTTCATAATTATTATTAATTAAACCCAAGGAGACTTAAGTTCTATCTTCCTCCCCTTCCTATCAACACACAGCACCTCTCAAATTAGCCTTCAAATGCAGCCCAATCCACCGAAATACAGGTTCCTCCCTGACCACCATGGGACTGTTATCCTCATGTTTCCCTCTTTAAAAAGATCACCACTCAAGAGTTCATTTCTCCATAGAAATCCAGAGAATAAATAGAAGCTGCTGGCTTTCAGCAGTTTCCACTCTGACTGCTTCAGTTAAATAAACCCCACACAACTCTTTCATTAGCATGTGGGTGGAGAAGCCAGAGATGTCTCAATGACCTTCATACTGTGGTTCACTCAGATCTTCCAATTATTTTCTGCCAATATCTCATCCCCTTGGCTGGTATTGTTAAAAGTAACCTGTGCCAGAAGGTGCATGAGGAAACGTGGTTGGGACAAAACTACTGTAACTTTAACATCTCTTTCAAGTGCTAAAAATATAAATATGTTTTTTCAAGTTATAAAATCCTTTATCAAGTAGTTTTTTTTTCCTCCCAGTGGATTCTTTCTCTTTGCAGACTCCTGGACTTATAAAATGGTAAGTGGTTAAAAAAAAAAGTGGAAACAGGAATGATCAGTTCAGAAGCGAACATATCAAATAAGTGCATATATTCAGAATCCTGTAGTTATAAAGGCATAGCACAAGTCAGTAAAGGATTCCAAAACATTTCCCCATGAAAGCTTTCTTTTGGAACAGGGATGCACACAGCAAGATCTCTTGCTCCCGCCAGATGTGACCAAGTATATAAAAAATATGACCTCCTCCACCCCATAAAAATCACTTGTCCATACTCCAAGAGGGATAAAGACTAGGTACCCTTCCAGTGGAGGGGAGGGTATATGGAATTCTGGTGATAAGAACTGTATGCAACTGTAACCCTCTTATCCTATAATCGATCATTGTTAAATCACTAATAAAAAAAAAAGAATTAGTCCTTTTTCCAGACATGACATCATCTCCCCAGACAATAACTTGGATCCACCTGCATATCAGATTTCAGGCTCAGGGGAGAAAAAAAAAAAAAAGAAGGAAAAATAGTATAGTCACAGGCCCTTTGGAATATAACTAAAATATGCCTACTAACTATGTACAAAACAAAGGACCACCCCCACACACACTCTTCATCTGCACTATTCCAGCCTTTAGGTTTATGATTAGTCTACAACTTGTTTGGCTTTCTATGTTAACTCTCTTTTCAACCAGCAGGTTCCAGATGTTAGCATGATGCCAACCAGACTTCCCTGGACAGACAACCCCACCAATGTGTCCTGGAGCTCCAATTCCCTAGAACCCTGCCCAACTAGGGAAAGAGAGAGAGAGGCTGGGAGTAAGGATCGACCTTTAACACCCATGTTCAGTGGGGAAGCAATTACAGAAGCCAGACATTCCACCTTCTGCATCCCACAGTGACACTGGGTCCATATTCCCAGAAGGATAAAGAATAGGAAAGCTATCAAGGGAGGGAATGGGATATGGAGATCTGGTGGTGGGAATTGTGTGGAGTTGTACCCCTCTTATCCTATGGTTTAGTCAGTTTCCTTTTTATAAATAAAAAGTAAATAATAAATAAACCACGTACTGGACCAATAGAAAAAAAAACATAGGATAAGATGAAAGGGTAGTGGGTAATATAGGTCAGGACAGGAGAGTGATTAAGTGATTTATACATGTCTTCTTGGCTATTATAGGAAAACCAGTATCAGTGTCAATATCTTCTGGAAGCAATTTTTTTTTAACTTTCAGGTTGTAATGTTTGATAGTCAACTAATTTATCCTATCTTGTTCATTTGATCTAAGGACTTTAATTTTGATTCATACATATAATAAAAATGGAAGAAAAAAATGGCTTGACTAACCACAACAATGTTAAACAACAAGGGTAACAAAAGGGAAAATAAATAAATAAATAAATATAAAAAGAAAAAAAATTTTTTAAAATGGCTTGACTGACTGCCAAGAAAATAGGTTTCACTGCAATGAGAACATATATATATATATATATATATATATATTCCAGGGAAAAAGAAGAGAGACCCTAAATTTTAGATTATTGGGGAGTAGGATAAGGTCCCCACATGGGACAAAGGGAAATGGTTCAACCTTGAGTATGAAACAGAAAAGCGGCATCTCAAGATCAAGGAATATGCCTCAGTTTAAAGCAATGAATCCAGCAAGGTTGGGCAGTGGTGCACCCACTCAAGCACACATGTTACCATGCACAAGAACCTGAGTTCAAGCCTCCAACTCCACCTGCAAATTTATCTATCTCCTTTCCTCTCAACTTCTCTCTGTCTCTATCCAATAAATAACAAATAAAATATTTTATAAATAAAGGAATGAATCATATCTGCCAAGACCAACATGGAAACAGTGCCAAAGCAGAATTGTTTAAAGAAAAATGCCAACTGCAGTTATGCACAGAATTACATGCATGCAAAGGCAAACACATCAAAAACAAAGGCAACAAGACAAAAACAAGTGAGACTACATTCTAAAAAATATGTAAAAGAGAGGCATGTGAAAAACATAAAAATACAACTAGTAGTTGGATTGCGGTGATGAAATTAATTCTGACTTTTTCCTGTTATCCGTTTCTTCTAATTAGTTATGCTACCTCTTCAACTAAAAAACAAATTTGTTAGGACTGGGCGGTGGTCCATCTGATATAGTGTATCTGTTGTATTGTTCAAAGACAGGTTCAAGTCCTTGGCCCCCACTGGTGTAGGGTACAGGGGAAATTTCATGAGTAGTAAAGCAATGCTGCAAGTGCCTCTCTTTCCTTTTTCTTTTAATTTTATTTATTTTATTGGTTAGGACAGAGAGAAATTGAGAGGGAAGCAGGAAGGAGAGAGATAGAGAGACACCTGCAGACTTGCTTCACCCCTTGTGAAGCTTTCCCCTGCAAGTGGGGACTGAGGACTTGAACCCATGTCCTTGTACACTGTAATGTGTGCACTTAACCACCTGGCCCCAAGTGTCTTTCTTTCTTTCTTTTTTTTCATATCTCTCTAGCTCCCCTTCCTTCTCAATGTTTCTCTGCCTCTGTCCAAATAAATTAAAATGAAATAAAATGGAGCCAAACGGTGACGTACTTGGTATAGCACACGTTACAATGTGTAAGAACGCAGGTTCAAGCCCTTAGTCCAGTCCCTACCTGCTGGTATCTCTCTTACTCTCTCCCTTTCCATCACCCCTTCCCTAACTATTTCTCTCAGTCTATCTCTATACAATAAATAAGTAACTAAATAAATAAAATTAGTACTGTGGTCCAGGAGGCGGCAGTGGTAAAGCTTTGGACTCTCAAGCGTGAGGTCCCAAGTTCAATCCCCAGCAGCACATGTGCCAGAGTGATGTCTGGTTCTTTCTCTCTCCTCCTATCTTTGTCATAAATAAATAATTTTTAAAATATTTTTTTAAAAATCTAAAGAAGATGGAAGAGACTTTTTAAAAAAATAAATAAATAAATATAAAGTGAGTACTAGTGTAACTTAAATATATATATTTGTTAACTGGGAAATGTTATATATGTACAAACTATTGTCTTTAATGTCAACTGTAAAACTTTAATCCCCCAATTAAGAAATTAAAAAATATATATTTGTTAAAAATAAAACTCAGGTGGATTCTAATCATGTACAGTATAATTTTATCAAATGTATTGAGATGCTATTGAGTCTTGTGTTTTAAAAAGGAGAAACTTAGTGATCAAATACACTTTGTAGTATTTGGTTCAACAGATCTCTTTGCTAAAAGGACTTCTTGCAACCTTTAGATTAACACTGTTAACTAATGGACTTCTGAAAAGAACTAGACAGAGTATGTTGGGACCAGGCAGTGGCACACCCGGTTAAGCACACATATTACCAAGCACAAGGACCTGGGTTTGAGCCCCCACTCCTCGCCTGCAGGGGGTCTGCTTCACAAGTAGTGAAGCAGGTCTGCAGGTGTCTATCTTTCTCTCCCTCTCTCTGTCTCCCAATCCTCTCTCAATTTCCCTCTGTTCTATCTAAAATAAAAAAAAAAAGGAAGGAAGGAATGAAGGAAGGAAGGAAGGAAGAAAGGAAGGAAGGAAGGAAGGGAGGTAGGGAGGGAAGGACGGAGGAAGGAAGGAAGGAAAGGAGGGAGGGAGGGAGCGAAGGAGGAAAAAGAACTAGAATATTCAGTAATACCCAAAGTTATTTGCTCTTTGGACCTTCATCTTGCAGAATACTTGTTCTGTCCTATGGGGGGGGAGGATATGATCTATAAAATTTTTCATAGCCTGTCATGACTCACTTTTCAGGTTCCAAGATTCTCCCTTCCTGATCTGCATTAGTTTCCCACTGCATCTGTAACAAATTATCATAACTTGCTTGTGGTGGCTTAAACAATACAAAGTTGTTATTTACAGTTGACTAGTGATCCAAGCCAGGTCTCATTCAAGGAAATCAAAGTGTCAGCATGCAGTGTTCATTTTTAGAGCCTCAAGAGGATAAACTATCACCTTTCCTTCCACAGCTTCTAGAGGCCTCCCACATTCGTGAGCTTATTGCTCCATTCTCCTTCAAAACCAGCTGAGTTCAAAGACAGTGGAGTCCTTCTCACAGTACATCACTCTGGATCTCTCTTCTATCTCCCTCTTCCACTTTTTTTTAAATTATTTTATTTATTAGTGAGAGAGAATCAGGCTTTCTTCCACTTTTAAGAACACTATGATCACATTGAAACCACCAAAATAATTCAGATTAATCTCCCTATTTAAGATCAAATTAATTACTATCAACCCTAATTCCACTTAGGAGTTTAATTTTTCCTTTGTCATGTAAAAGAACATATTAACAGATACCAGGGGTTAGGATGTGAGTCTTTAGCAATATGAGCACATATTATACTCCCCAAACCACCTCTTTCATTTTCCTTCCTTTCTCTCATAGTATCTACTATACTTTCTACAAAAGCTGTCTATCAGTCTCAAATGTAAAGTGTTTTTTCATTCCTCTAACTTCCTCTGCCTCTACTGCCCACCCTCAGCCTCAGTCACCACTGTGTTAAATATCTGAAGCATTCAAATTCATCTGTCAGAGTCCTGATGGTGACCCCAGTCTCTGTCAATGTCTCCCTGAATTCCCCAGGCACAACCAGACACTTTTGCTCGAAAAGATGTTTTTGTCCCCAAGATAATACTCATCACACAGTAGTGTACCCATAATCAGACAGCAGTCAATACTAACTAAGCAGTTACTTAAGAGTCCTGCATGGTATATGTGCTTTGCCTGCAAGCTCTCACTGACTCCTTACAGTGACCTATGAGATAGGCATTATTAATACTCTGTCTCCTTCCTGTGAGCACCTGCAATGCATAAACTGCGCACAATTATTCATCTCCACATCATCAACACCCCACTTAAGGATTAGCACCTAATTCATACTTGTCTCAAGTGAATCAACTGCACTACAGGTTTTCTGAGTCAAAAAAGTACTGGTGGGCACCTTATTAAATTATGGAGTCAAAGATCCCCCCGCCCCCAAGACCAAATTACAGGCATGTGACATCTGGTTTGTCTCAAATCTTGAGGTCAAGAACAAACGTGGATCACAGTGAAGCCCAGAGTCTCATCACATGGAGCCCATAGTGACTTGGAGAAAACAGTTTGCACAGCAAGTGCTGTGTCAGGAACAGATTCCTTCTGCAGCATTTGCAAAATACTGCTGGAATGTCCAGCTGATCATGTGCTTTTCCTAAAAGAACAAGCCATCCATCACTGACTGATGACTCAGTCCCTACACCAACTGGGGAATTAAATATTTGGTGAGCATATCCCATTCTAGATCAGTAAAAAGTAAACACATTGATCAATAGATATGTTAATGTATTGAATGACAGCATTTCTTCATACAATAAACAGTTTCTATGGAGCACCAGTAATGCATAACTAGTTTCAGGCCTAGAAGATGAATCTAATCAGGACCCTGCCTGTGAGGAGCTCATGGTTCCATAGGAGCAACAGACTGGAAAATAAGTCAGTGCAATGAACGGCAAAAAAAAAAAAAACAATAAAGCCATTAGGCATTTGCTTTATCCCATACGCCTCAGGTTAATTACATTTGAGTTGTGGAAAATAATCATTCCTACTTCATAGTCTATGTGAAGATCATAGAGTTAGTAAACATAAAGAACTCAGAACAGGGCTAGGAAGATAGTATAATGACTGCAAAAAGTCTTTATGCCTGGGATACCAAACATCCTGGTTCAATCATTAGCACCACCTTAAACCAAAGATGAATAGTACACTGATTAAAAAAAAAAAAAAAAAGGAAAACTCAGAGCAGGGTTTATTTAACATATAGAAAAATCTGATTGGCCCCACACCTACACACATTTAATCTTTGACAAATGTGCCCAGACTATTAAATGGGGAAAGGTGAATCTCTTCAACAAATGGTGTTGGAAAAATTGGGTTGAAACATGCAGAAGAATGAAACTGAACCATTGTATGTCACCAAACACAAAAGTAAATTCCAAATGGATCAGAGACTTGGATGTTAGACTAGAAACTATAAAATACCTAGAAGAAAGTACTAGTAGAACACTTTTCCATCTAAATTTTAAAGGAATCTTCAGTGATACAAGTCCAATTACAAAGAAGACTAAAACAAAAATAAACTAAAACAAAAATAAACCAATGGGACTAGACCAAATTAAAAAGCTTCTGCACAGCAAAAGAAACCACCACCTAAAGAAAGGGACCTCTTACAGAATGGGAGATCTTTATATGCCATGCATCACACAAGAGGCTAATAACCAAAATACATGAAGAGATCACCAAACTCAGTAACAATAAAACAAATGACCTCACTGAAAAATGGGCAGAGGATATGAACAGAATATTCACTACAGAAGAGATCCAAAAGGCCAACAAACATGAAAAATAGGTCACTAATTGTCAGAGAAATGCAAATACAATGAAATACCACTTTACTCCTGTGAGAATGTCATACATCAGAAACGGTAGCAACAACAAATGCTGGAAAAGTCATGGGGACAAAGGAACCCTCCTGCACTGCTGGTGGGAATTTGGTCCAACCTCTGTGGAGACCAGTCTGGAGAACTCTCAGGGGGCTAGAAGTGGACCTTCCCTATGACCCTACAATTCCTCTGCTGGGGATTTATTCTAAGGAACCAAACACACCCACCCAAAAAGATTTGTGTATACCTATTTTCATAACAGTGCAATTTGTAGTAGTCAAAACCTGAAAGCAACCTAGGTGTCCAAAAACAGATGAGTGAGTAAGTTGTGGTATATATACCCAATGGAATACTACTCAGCTATTAAGAATAATGAATCCACTTTCTTCAACCCATCTTGAATGGAGCTTTAAGTAAGGACATAAAGCAGGACAAAGGGGGCAGACACACATGTTGATTTTCTTTTTTCTTTTCTTTTTTTTTTTTTTTTTGCCTCCAGGGTTATTGCTGGGCTCAGTGCCTATATTACAAATCCACTGCTCCTGGAGGCTATTTTTTCCCTTTTGTTGCCCTTGCTGTTTATTGTTATGGTTATTATCATTGTTGTTATTGCTATCGTTGTTGGATAGGACAGAGAAATCGAGAGAGGAGGGGAGACAGAGAGGGGGAGAGAAAGATAAGACACCTGCAGACCTGCTTCACCACTTGTGAAGTGACCCCCCCCCTGTAGATGGGGAGCCAAGGGTGTGCTTTGCACCTAGAGTGCTTAACCCAGTGCACTACCACCAGGCCCCCCCACTTGTTGATTTTCAATACACCCAAAACCTACATGATGTATAAAGCACTTATACTTCAACTACAAAAATTAAGTTTTAATGTGTATTTAAAAAATAAAAATAAAAAGCCAAAGAGGAAACCAGGAGAAAGGAGATCCTGAGTGGACATGAAGCTGGAAGTGAAAATCCAATTATTAATGCCATTAACTGGTGAAGCCTTTGTAAACAAAGGCTATATCTCACTCAGTACTGTATCCAGGGATAACCCAGTACTTGGCACATGGCATATACTCTGTGCAGCTGATTGGATGGATGGATGGATGGATGGATGGATGGATATATGTATACATGTATGTATGTATGTATGTATGTATGGATGGATGGATGGATGGATGGATGGGTGGAGCAGATGCTATTTAATAATCCTAGTGAAGGATGATTAGGCCTGAAGTAGGATTATGGCCATAGAGATGAAGAGGGACATACTAAACGTATATTTAAGCAGTCAGAGTAGACAGGACTTGGGGACCAATAGGCTATAGCAGATAATGAATTTTCTAGTAACACCGAGTTCCAGGTCCTGAAGTCAGAGCCCAGAGGCATGGAAGACAAATAGTGGATGAGAGTCCTGTCACCAGCCAGGCTTTCAGAAAGACTATCTTGAGACCTGGTCTTCTGCCAGACATTAAACATGTTTCCTCATAATCTTTGCAAATAGTTTTGCATCCTCCATCCCTAACCCTAATGACAAAAGAAGAAGAAGAAGAAGAAGAAGAAGAAGAAGAAGAAGAAGAAGAAGAAGAAGAAGAAGGAGAAGGAGAAGGAGAAGGAGAAGGAGAAGGAGAAGGAGAAGGAGAAGGAGAAGGAGAAGGAGAAGGAGAAGGAGAAGGAGGAGAAGGAGAAGAAGAAGAAGAAAAATTAAAGAGAGTGAATTTATTGACTTCCTGGTATTTTCTGGTTAGTCTATTCCTGGCTAGAGCTATTGCCAGGTTTGCTAGAAGGTCTAAATTCTCCTTTCATCCACCTCCCTTCCTCCTTTCCCTGGAAGCTGGTGTTTCTCCTAAATCCTTCTTTTCTTCATCCTTTTGAAGATTGCCTCATTGTTCTGATTCTGAGAATGCTCACAATGAAAAACCCTCCCATCTACGAAGGCAAAGATCTTTTGCACCGAAGATCAGAAAACCTTCTCTGTAAAGGATCAGGATATAGACAGGTTAGTTTATGTGGATCCTGTAGGCTCAGCCTTGCTGCTGAGTAATAGATAATATGTAAATGAATACGTAGTATGGTTCTTTCTTTTAATTTTTTAAGCATCCTTTTTTAAAAATATTTTTATTTACTTATTTTTTATTGGATAGAGACAGAAAGAAATCTGGAAGGATGGGGAAGACAGAGAGGGAAAGAGAAAAATAGACAACCCTGCAAGTAGGGGACAGAGGCTCAAACCCAAGCTCTTGCATATGGTAATATGTGCACTTAACCGGATGTGCCAATACCTGGCTCCCAGCATGGCTATTTTCCAAAGAAACTTCATTTACAAAAATAGGTAGCAATCTGGAAGGCAACACAGAGCGCACACCTTAGAAAAATGAGGTCCTACATAGAAAAACCTAAGGAATCCAGCAAGAAGCTTTTGGAAATCATAAGGCAATACAATAAGGTATCAGGCTACAAAATTAACATCCAAAAGTCAGTGGCATTCCTCTATGCAAACACTAAGTTAGAAGAGGTTGAAATCCAGAAATCAATTCCTTTTACTATAGCAATAAAAACAATAAAATATCTAGGAATAAACCTAACCAAAGAAGTAAAAGACTTTTATACTGAAAATTACGAGTCACTACTCAAGGAAATTGAAAAAGACACAAAGAAGTGGAAAGACATTCCATGTTCATGGGTTGGAAGAATTACCATCATCAAAATGAATATACTACCCAGAGCCATCTACAAATTTAATGCTATCCCCATCAAGATCCCAACCACATTTTTTAGGAGAATAGAACAAATGCTACAAATGTTTATCTGGAGCCAGAAAAGACCTAGAATTTCCAAAACAATATTGAGAAGAAAGAACAGAACTGGAGGCATCACACTCCCAGATCTCAAATTGTATTATAGGGCCATTGTCATCAAAACAGCTTGTTACTGGAACATGAATAGACACACTGACCAGTAGTTGAGAGCCCAGAAGTAAGCCCCCACACCTATGGGCATCTAATCTTTGACAAAGGTTCCCAGACTATTATATGGGGAAAGCAGAGTCTCTTCAACAAATGGTGTTGGAAAGAATGGGTTGAAACATGCAGAAGATGAAACTGAACCACTATATTTCACCAAATACAAAAGTAAATTCCAAGTGGTCAAGGACGTGGATGTTAGACCAGAAACTATCAAATACTTAGAGGAAAATATTGGCAGAACTCTTTTCCACATAAATTTTAAAGACATCGTCAATGAAACGAATCCAATTACAAAGAAGACTAAGGCAAGCATAAACCTATGGGACTACATTAAATTAAAAGGCTTCTGAACCATTCAGCTTTCCAGAGCGGCGGGGGGTAGGAGGTGGGTGGGTGGGATGGGACACAGTCTTTTGGTGGTGGGAATGGTGTTTATGTACACTCCTATTAATTTGCAGTCATATAAATCACTATTTAATTAATATGAGAGGGGGAAAGTTGATTATAAGTCTCAAACTTTTTAAAGCACAGACTGAATCTTTTTAATACATAGGCTGAGTCTTCGATATGTTGACTCTCTCAAAAGCCTAGACCAGGGAGAACAGAAGCATCCAGTGGCACAGCTATACACAAGATGTTCGGTATTATACAGTAAATCCTAACAAAGGGACTTTTCAGAGTTAACCCAATTACCAAATAATGTGATGATAACAATAACTATCTATAGTCTTCTTGAACCCTAAGACAGCAAGAACCTCACATTTCCACTTATAGAGCCTATATCTCCCCCAGTCCTGGAACCTTAGGTGAGGCACACTTGCCTACATGCTTCTCTCAATCCAAATAATATTGCATCTGCTAATCCCAACCTAATCAATGCAATGAGTACCACCTCAGCATGCTTTACTTCAGACTGTGTCCGGAGACTTCAGGTGTGAAATGACAACCCTTCAGCTCCATTACTCGGGTGAGACCTTTCCTTTCATAGTATTCTCTAATTCCATTCCAGGCGGTTCACTTCCTAACAGAGTCCCAAAACCTAGATATAGACCAGGTCCCCTGAGATAAAGCACATGTTCACATGTATCCATAAACTAGGGCAAAATATATACCTGAAAGCAAAAGTACACAATGGTGAGCACCCCCCCCCCAACACTTCATCTGCACTATTCCAGCCTTTAGGTCCATAATTGTTCAACAATTTGTTTGGCTTTGTATGTTAACTCTCTTTTCAGCCCCCAGGTTCCAGATGCCAGCATGATGCTGACCAGACTTCCCTGGACAGACTTCCCACCAATGTGCCCTGGAGCTCCACCTCCCCAGAGACCCACCCTTCTGTGGAAAGAGAGAGGCAGACTGGGAGTATGGATCAACCAATCAACGTCCATGTTCAGCGGGGAAGCAATTACAGAAGCCAGACCTTCCACCTTCTGCAACCCAAAAGGACCCTGGGTCCATGCTCCCAGAGGGATAGAGAATGGGAAAGCTATCAGGGGAGGAGATGGGATATGGAGATTGGGTGGTGGGAATTGTATGGAGTTGTACCCCTCCTACCCTATGGTTTTGTTAATTTATCCTTTCTTAAATAAAAAATAAATTAAAAAAAAAGAAAAAGAAAAAAAAGAATGAGGAAGCTATCAGGACAGGTGAGGGGATGGGATATGGAAATCTGGTGGTGGGAATTGTGTAGAGTTGCACCCTTCTTATCCTATGGTTTTGTTAATGTCTCCCTTTTTTAAATAAATAAATAAATTTTAAAAATGGAAGGAAAAAAAGCTTCTGCACAGCAAAAGAAACCACTACCCAAACCAAGAGACCCCTCACAGAATGGGAGAAGATCTTTACATGCCATACATCAAACAAGAGGCAAATAACCAGAATATATAAAGAGCTTGCCAAACTCAACAACAAGAAAACAAATAACCCCATCCAAAAATGGGGAGAGATCATGGACAAAATATTCACCACAGAAGAGATCCAAAAGGCTGAGAAACACAAGAAAAAATGCTCCAAGTCTTTGATTGTCAGAGAAATGCAAAGAAAATGAGATACCACTTCACTCCTGTGAGAATGTCATATATCAGAAAAAGTAACAGCAGCAATGCTGGAGAGGTTGTGGGGTCAAAGGAACCCTCCTGCACTGCTGGTGGGAATGTCAATTGGTCCAGCCTCTATGGAGAACAGTCTGGAGAACTCTCAAAAGGCTAGAAATGGACCTACCCTATGATCTGCAATTCCTCTCCTGGGGATATAGCCTAAGGAACACAATACACCCATCCGAAAAGATCTATGTACACATATGTCCTTAGCTGCACAATTTGTAATAGCTAAAACCTGGAAGCAACCCAGGTGTCCAACAACAGATGAGTGGCTGAGTAGTATTCCATTGTGTATATTATATATACACAATGGAATACTACTCAGCTATAAAAAATGGTGACTTCACCATTTTCAGCCGATCTTGGATGGACCTTGAAAAATTCATGTTAAGTGAAATAAGTCAGAAACAGAAGGATGAATATTGGATGATCTCACTCTCAGGCAGAAGTTGAATAACAAGATCAGAAAAGAAAATACAAGTAAAGCGGAATACTGAAACGGAATTGGCGTATTGCACCAAAGTAAAAGACTCTGGGTGGGGGAGAGGAGAGAATACAGGTCCAAGAAGGATGACAGAGGACCTAGTGGGGGTTGTATTGTTATATGGAAAACTGGAAAATGTTATGCATGTACAAACTATTGTATTTACTGTCGAATGCAAAACATTAATTCCCCAATAAAGAAACTTAAAGAAAAAAGAAAAGAAAAATGAGGTCCTAAAATCGATCCTTGGCAACCCATGCGCCAGTGATGCTCTAATTCATCCTTTCCCTCTCCCTCTCCCTCTCCCTCTCCCTCTCCCTCTCCCTCTCCCTCTCCCTCTCTCATGAATGATAAATAAATAAACTTTTTAAAATAGGCAGTGCAGGGAGTCGGGCAGTAGTGCAGAGGGTTAAGCACACATGGCACAAAGCACAAAGACCATATAAGGATCCTGGTTAGAGCCCACAGCTCCCCACCTGCATGGGAATCACTTCACAAGCAGTGAAGCTGGTCTGCATGTGTCTATCTTTCTCTCCCCTTCTCTGTCTCCCCTCCTCTCTCTATTTCTCTCTGATCTACCCAATAACAACAACAGCAAAGACAACAGTAATAATAATGACAACAACAAGGGTAACAACAATGGGAAAAACAGCCTCCAGGAGCAGTGGATTCATAGTGAAGGCACTGAGCCCCAGCTATGATCTGGAGGCAAAAAAAAAAGCTAGGCAGTGCAGATCTGCTCTATTCCTCCTTTTTGGTTTCTGTACATTAATCATTTTGTTCTGTTTTATATGTTATTGCCTTTCAGCTACCAAGTTGCAGGTGCTATCATGATTCCATCCTGACTTCGCTGGGCAGATGACCTCACCAGTATGTCCTGGAACTTCATCTCTCCAGAGTTCTACCCAACTAGGGAAAGATAGAAACAGGCTGAGGGTATAGATCAACGTGCCAATACCCATGTCCAGTGGAGAAGAAATTATAGAAGCTAGAACTCCCACCTTCTGCACCCCCCAAAAAGTTTTTTGATCCATACTCCCAGCAGGGGAGAAATGATAGGGGAAAATGACCAGAGGGCTTTTAACTCCAACTCCATCAAACCAGAAAGAGAAGGAAAAAAGAAGGACATTCAGAAGTAGTAATAGGTACAGGTATAACTTAGAAAGGAAGAGAAGGCAGGACTCTAAAAAGGGAGGGGTCAAATAATACATAAACAAATACATATAAATATAGATAGAACAGAGGTAGATAGCATAATAGTTATGCTAAGAGACTTTCGTGCCTGAGATTTCAAAGTCTCAGGTTCAGTCTCCCACACCACCATAAACCAGATTTGAGCAGTGCTCTGGTAAAATAAATAAATATAGACAGATGTTCATAGAAATAATAGTTAACCCATATCTGTGATCTTGAAAGAACTACTGTTAACTTCCCATGGAGGGAATGGGGATACACAACTCTGGTGGTGGAATGATGTGAAATAGCACCCCTGTTATCTTATAATTTTGTAAATCAATACTATGTCACTAATAAATTTTTTTCTAGAATAAAAGTATATCACACTCTCCAACTTCTGCTTATTTTTTAATTTATTTTTAAAGAATAAATAAAAATGGGCAGTGGACTGCGTTTGGTCCATAAACCTGCTCTAGACTGACCCATGGGCATACTAGAATGAAAGCAAAAGCAGGCAAGGAAAATACCTGAGCTGTGGACTGACCTTAGTGTGTCAGAAGGAGCAAAGCATCTTAGTGTGTCAAAAGGAGCATGCCATTTCCCTGCTTCCAACTTCAGGAATTCTAGGGATGTTGTTATGTATTGTTCCTACCCTCCCCCATATTGCAGATAAACTAGGAAATGGGAACTGCTGCTACATGCCAACCATATGATAGGCATGTTACATTTCATGTTTTTCTTTAATACCCAGACGAACATCATGATACACTTGTATGCATAATATTAAAATAAGAAATACAAGTCTCAGAGGGATTAAGTATGCATCTTGACTACACTGCTAAGATACAATAGAGCTAGGCTTTGACTGTGGGTTCACCCAATGTCAAGTTCAAGAGCTTCCTAGCACATCACACTCTTTCCTGAGAAATGGTGTTAACTAGGAAAGGCCAGCTGATCAGCCTCCCCACCACCTCCTTGGTCCTCAAACTGCAGGTGCCAGAGCTAACTAAGCAGTCCCTTTGAAGCAGACTTCTAGCAAACATGCTCACAAACTGATAAAAAAAAAAAATTTTTTTAATTCTCATTGAGACAGCATTCTTTTTTTTAACTAGAATGGTCTAGCTCCTAGACCAGCACACTCTCTCTTGCAGTATCAGGGCACACAATGTTTAAATTAAAAACCCCAGTGAGTCAGTGCTGAGGAATTTGGAACATCAAGATGAGCCCAGCTCATGATCACCTCTGAAGACAGCAGGTCCTCAAGGCTGCAAATTCAAATCTCAATGACCAGAATTTTGCTTTGCAATGTAGCAAACTGTTTTATTCTCAGGCTCCCCATTTTCTGGAGCTTGACACTAACTACCTCCCTTTGACTAAACTGTTCTTTTTCCATTAATGAAAATTTGTCTTATCCTGAATACAGACTCATAGAAAACTTTAAAAATACTGTTGTACTCCTCTTATCCTATGGTTTTGTCCGTGTTTCCTTTTTATAAATAAATAATAAAAATTAAAAATTAAATTAAAAAGTACTGTTAGGAAAAATCTATAATCTTTCCATCTTGAGAAAACTTTTAGTCAATATTTATAAATATAAACATCCAACCTTTTCTCATATATGGTAGTGCATACACACATCAATTTATACATATGTTTGCACACCTTTGTACACATTGGTGCTTCTATAATAAATATTGCCTCGGGGGTTAGGCACAGCAGGTTAAGGGCACATGGTACAAACACAAGGACCGGCATCCTGGTTCAAGCCCCCACTCTCCCCACCTGCAGGGGGTCACTTTACAAGCAGTGAAGCCTGTCTGCAGGCGTCTATCTTTCTCTCCCCCTCTCTGTCTTCCCATCCCTCCTCTCTCCATTTCTCTCTGTCCTATCCAGCAACAATAATAATAACCACAACAATTATTAAAAAAAAAAAAAAAACAGGGCAGCAAAAGGGAAAAAAATAGCCTCCAGGAGCAGTGGATTTGTGGTACTAGCACCAAGCCTCAGCAATAACCCTGGAGGCAAAAAAAAAAAAAAAATCAGCTCAAGCACATATTTGGTGATGTTTTTCTTTGCTAAATAATATATGGCAATAAACTTTTTGTGTCGCTAATTCTTCTCAGTTATTAATTTAATGGTTTCAGGGTAGCTCCTTTTAAGCATGTGCCATAATTCATCTAAACAGTTCTTCTACTGTCATACTTATTCTTCCATTAGTTGCATTAGCATCCACCAATTGTGCCTTGAAACCATTGGTTCTCTTAATCCCTTGGCTTACTTTTACTAGTCACACTTGCTGCCTCCCCTATCTGAGCCCACTCCTCCTTCACAGAACACTGAGAACACTGTGAGGCCTATACATTGAAGTCCTCTGTGTGCCATAGATCACAGTCCCCAAGGAGGAGACAAGTGAAATTGAATATAAGAAACCAACAGGGAGTCAGGCGGTAGCGCAGTGGGTTAAGTGCAGGTGGTGCGAAGTGCAAGGACCTGCACAAGGATCCTGGTTCAAGGCCCCAGCTCCCCACCTGAAGGGGAGTCGTTTCACAGACGGTGAAGCAGGTCTGCAGGTGTCTATCTTTCTCTCCCCATCTTTGTCTTCCCCTCCCCTCTCCATTTCTCTCTGTCCTATCTAACAATGACAACATCAATAACAACAACAATAACTACAACAACAATAAAAAACAACAAGGGCAACAAAAGGGAAAATAAACAAATATAAAAAAAAGAAAAATCAACAAAAGCAGTCAGGGTAGTAGTTCAGTGGGTAAAGCATACTCCTTACATGCGTGGAGCCAAAGGTTCAATCCCCATGCATAAAAGAAGTAGTCCCCACCCCTCTCATTTTCTTTTTTATCTCTCTCTTTCATATATACACATGCATGCACAAAAGAAGTCTAAAAATGGAAGAAATGACCCAGAATATAGTATAGCTGGTAAATAATTGGACTCCCAAGAATGAGGTCCTGAGTTTGATCCCCACCACTACATACAACAGAGTGATGCTCTGGTCTATCTATTCTCTTTCTCTGTCTCACTCTCTCTCACTTGTTCATTCATTCCCTCACTAATAAATAAGTCTCTTTACCAGAAATAAAGAAAAAGGGAGAGAGAGAGAGAGAGAGAAATGGAGAGCTGGGTGGTGGTGCACATGTTTGAGGACACATATTACAGTGCACAAGGACTTGGGTTCAAGCGCCCAGTCCCCACCTGCAGATGGCAAGCTTCACAGTGCTCTTGCTTGCTCTCTCTCTCTCTCACTCTCTCTCCCTTACATCGCAACTACTCTCTGTCTGTATCCAAAATAAATAAACAAATAAAATATTTGAAAAAGAAAGAGAAAGAAAAGAAAGGAGGGGGGAGAGAGAAAGGAACTAAGTTATAGAAGGCTGGGGTAACTGGGAAATTTTAGTGGTATACTTCTCATCACAGCTTACATGCTTCCCAGTGGCAATATCATGCTTTCTAAAACCACTCACACTCATCCAATTAAGAAGCGGGACTTAAGATTCCCAGACTTGATGGGCCTAGACCTTGAATAAATCTCTCTCTCCAGTCATCTCTATTAGGAATAACAAAACAGACCCCTTTGTGGGTCCCCATAGGACCTTGCCCTCAACTTTGATCAACAACGGTAGAGAATGTTCCATCCTCTGAAGGGAAGATGGACAACATACTCTGTGCTACACCTGAGGAAGATGGGTCCTGATATTGGGGCAGCTTGGAACGTTCCTACTCATGACCACAGAATGTGAGCTCAGATCTACAGGGATGCAGTGGTCACGTAGGCTCCTAAGCTGAATATGGGGCCCAGATCACATCAAATCGATGGAGTTTACAGTCAACAATATTTACACACCTTTCCCACATTTGGGAGCTACTCTCTTCCCTGATCCAGCTTTCTGGTCCTTTTCCCAGCCATGATATCATCTCCCCAGACAATAACTTGGGTATACCTGCATATCAGATTTCAGGCTCAGGGGGAAAAAAACTAGTATAGCCACAGGCCCTTTGGAATATAACTAAAATATGCCTACTTGCTATCTACAAAAAGGAGCCTCCCCCAACTCTTCATCTGCGCTACTTCAGCCTTTAGGTTCATGATTAGTCAACAACTTGTTTGGTTTTGTATGTTAACTCTCTTTTCAGCCACCAGGTTCCAGATGCTAGTATGATGCTAACCAGACTTCCCTGGACAGACAGCCCCACGAATGTGTCCTGGAGCTCCGATTCCCTAGAACCCCGTCCCACTAGGGAAAGAGAGAGGCAGGCTGGGAGTATGGTTCAACCTGTCAACGCCCATGTTCATTGGGGAAGCAATTACAGAAGCCAGACCTTCCACCTTCTGCCTCCCATAATGACCTTGTGTCCATACTCCCAGAGGGTTAAAGAATAGGAAAGCTATCAGGGGAGGGAAGGGGATACGGAGTTCTGGTGGTGGGAATTGTGTGGAGTTGTACCCCTCGTGTCCTGTGGTTTTGTCAGCATTTCCTTTTTATAAATAAATTTAAGAAAAAAAAGTGGGACTGTGGTGAGCATCATAGTGGAAATAGGAAGTGCACAAGTAGGACATGCCATGGATTAGGATTAGACATTGAGTCTCCTGTCCCTGTCCTTCTTTTCCTCCATAGGAGCTCCAGAAATCCACTGAAGAACAAGGATGTCAGATGGGACAGGTAAATGCTAAGATGTTGGTACCCAACTCTCTTAGTTGGGACAGTTCAGGACATTTCCCCCACCAACTGCAGCTGCCCTGTGTTAAATAGGGCCCAGGTTCAAGTTCTCAGTCTCTACTTGCAGGGGGGGAAGCTTCACGAGCAGTAAAGGAGGTCTGCAGGTGACTTTCTCTCTCCCTCTCTATCTCCCACTTCCGTCTCGATTTCTGTTTCTATTCAATAAATAAGTAACTAAATAACTATTTTTAAAAAGAAAAGAAACAAGTGTGCTGTGAATTCATGCATATGCCAGATACACAGTAAAGACTGAGCAGGCATGAGCTATTTCTTATTATTGTTGTCATTATTATTACTGTTCTTGTTGTTAACAGAGGTTAAGTGATATCTCAGAGCCAGCTGTACAAGGAAGAAATCCGGGCCTTGATAAATTCCAGCTCACCGCGGCCCATAACAACTCCATTATCACAGCCATAAACCACTGGGGGCACCTTCAGCATGCTGGCTGATATAATGCGGCAGGTAGTCTGGGTGACAGAGGCCAGCTCATAAATAAATCAGACCAGGCTTCAAAGCCAGAGTACTCAGACTCTGGAAATTTAGTGATATGCTTCTCATCACAGCTTACACGATTCCCAGTGGCAGGATCAAGCTTTCTGAAACCACTCACACTCGTCTAATTAAGAAGGGGGACTGTGAGTATCGTGGTAGAAATAGGGAGTGCACAGGTACAAGGTACAGGGCATGAAGTTATTGGTGGTGGAAGTATCTAGAATTAGGTAGGCCATGAGACTCCTGCTTCCACAACCCTTAGAAGATAGGGACTAGCTGCCATTTGTCTCCTCTGCTGCCAAGCAACTGGTAGAAACAGATTAGGGCACATCAAGAGGGATACAAGTCAAACCTAGGGCACAGCTTTATGACTCAAAGAACACTTAAAATAGTAGGCTGAGGAGTCAGTTACTTTAGCATACCTTTCCCAGGGGCATCATTAAAAAGAAAAGCAGATTTCTCACTGCTTCAGGACAGCTATCCCAGGCAAGAGGGAGATGGTAAGATGGGAAAGAGGAAGAAAAGGACAAAATCTCAGAGGTGCAGCCCAGACCTGCTTGCCACATTCTCACTGTGCTCAGAGATCAATTACATAACAAGTTTACATGCTCTAAAGTCAATCATGACATTAATTCCAAAATGAGATTTATTTCCTCGCCTGAGTTGAAAGTCTCGTATTGACACATGTCTGCTATTTGGCGCTCTTTTGTAAATTAATGCCTTTTTCCATCAGGGGCTGCTCGGTGATGAGAGCAGGTGGCTTTCAGTGGTAGATTCAGGCTCCAGCTGCGCAGTTTGAAATTAAACTCCAGGGTGCAGCTCAGTCCCAAGCAACTCACTAGTTCCCAGCTGACACCAGAAGAAAAGTCAGTTTTTGAGCTCCAGGAGACACTGAAGGGTCTCTTCCCTGCTCCCTCATTCTCTTCTTCCCACACACACCTCTTCCTGAGAAAAAGGTCCTGAGTAAGGTGTAAAAATCACCTACCTAGAATGATGTCACCAGGTTCTCCCATTAGAGGACCCCTAGAATGACCAAGAAAACTTGTTTTTTCTTAAGGAAATTTCATGCTGATGACTCAGCAGTACCAGGTTGGGGCTGTGACAGGGTCCTCAAGATGAAGCGAGAACTTTTGTGTGGAGAAGTGAGAGCCTACAAAATAGGCTCCAGAAGGGGAAATGAAAGACAGTGGTCAGAGAGAGAAGAGCTGGACATCCAGCAGGTAGAGTTCAATGTGGGCTTAGA